>NC_137783.1:154095810-154180810 GCF_963455305.1 Plecotus auritus | reverse complement strand
CGCGGCCAGGCTGCGGAGTGAGGCCTGGCCCCAGGAGGGCGCGGGTGTTGGGCTGAGGAGCCGAGCCGTCCATCGTTAGCAATGGGAGTCGTTCCTAGCTTTTCCCGGGTGTCCCTCTCCAGCCCCAGGGCCATCTGGAGGCGGTGCCACTAGGTCCCTCGTTCCCGTTTGCTTTTATGAGCAAGAGCCACGGTCAGTGGCGGCCTCACCTCTCAGGAGAGCGCTGCGAGGTGCTGTTTGCTCACCTGGCCCGTCGGCTGCAAGCTTTCAGGGCAGGGCCGTGACTCGGGCTTGTTCGGGGCTGAGGAATGGGGTGCAAACTAACCCACCTGCCGCTCGCCCCCCCCCCCCCCCCCCCCCCCCCCCCCCCCGCCTCGCAGCTCAGCCCGAGGCCCTGAGAGTCTGGCTGGGCAGGGAGGGGACGTGAGGGCAGTGGGTGAGCCCGCAGGGCCCCCGCCTTGGATCCGTCCCACATCCCACCTGCAGCTCATCTGCCCTCAGCTCCCCGCTACCCAGCCCGGCTCGCCCACCTGAGCCGCATGAGCCCAGCTGCCAGGCAGAAAGCTCACAGGGCCCGGCTGGGCGGGCACCTCCCCCGGCCTTCAGGGCTGGAGTTTCACCAGAGCCCCCCCCCCCCCCGCCCCAGGCCGGCCGGCGCCCCCAGGTGGGCCCCCTTTGCCTTTAGAGCGCCCACTTGCCCCCGCCCCCATATAAGGCCCGGCCTCCCGGGCTGCAGCTGGGAGGGCTCTCTGGGAGGGCGGCTCTGATGGCAGGAGCCTGGGCCATGGCCTGGGACCGCGGGTTGGCGCTGCTGCTGCTGCTGCTGCTGGCCACGCCTGGCGCCCCGGGCGCCCCGGGCCTGAGGCACAGCTATGACTGCGGGGTGGAGGGCCTGCAGCTGCTGGTGCTCCCCCCGGAGGGCCGCACTGTCCGGTTCAAGGTGATGGGTGAGTGCCAGCTGACGGGGACCCCACGCCCTGGCTGCGGGGGGGGGAGGGGGCTGCGACAGGAAGAGGAGGGCCCCCCTGCCGCCTGAGGGTGGCAGCCCCCACCCCGCACCCCCCACCTCCACCCCGCACCCCTATCCCCATCCCCACCCCGAACCCCCCATCCCCACCCCCACCACGCAGGGAGGCGGGGAGGAAGGCTGGTCCCCGCCTCAGTTTCCCCTGTCAGTGAACGCACGGAGCCACCTGGCCACTGTGCGAGTGAGCGGCAGGGCCAGGCCCTGAGGCCCAGCGGGCCGCCCGCTCTCGGAAGCAGGGTGCGGCCGGCGGGACAAGCGGGAGGTGGGTTTCCCATCCGTGTCCACCTCTGGGCGAGGCCGGGCTTCGGCCCTTTCTAGCTCCTAAGCTGTGGCCTTAAACAGCCCCCTGGCCCCTCAGCCCCGTTCCTTACCCTACGACGGGCAAGATGTGCCCTGCGGCCTGAACGCACAGGGGCACGCCCACCCCAGAGGGCGCCCTGGCTGTGCCCGGCTGACCAGGCAGGAGCCGGTGGCCCCAGGTGAAGTGGCTGCAAACCCCGGTTAACCCGGCAACCCCTCAGCACTTCCCCTCAGCGCAGCCCCAGGTGCCAGTCACAGTGAGCGCGGGGAGGCTCACGCACTCGGCCCCGGCTGCCTCTGCCCAGGACGGGGAAGAGCAGGCACGCAACACGCAGCCCGGGCCCAGCACCTGCTTGTTTCTCGGCCCCTTTCGCTCCCACCTGCTGCGGAGTGCCGGCAGAGGGGTCGGGCGAGAAGGGGCCTAAGGCCAGCGAGGCCACTGTCCCCTCAGAGGTGGAAACTCAGGCCAGAGGGGCCGAGGGGCTTGCCCAAGATCACACAGCAAACGACTAGCAAAGCTGAGGCTGGAACCCGGCCTCCTGTTCCTGAACCGGGAGAGTCTTCTCGGCAGACCCCCCGACTCTGGCTTCACCTTCAGCCTCTCCCCGCAGCCCCCCAGCCTCTCCCCGCTGCCCCCCAGCCTCTCCCCCTCCCTCAGCCTCTCCCCCCTCTCCCCCCTCTCCCCCCTCAGATGAATTTGGGAACCAATTTGAGGTGAACAACTGCTCCAGCTGCTACCACTGGGTCACGGCCAAGCCCCAGGGGCAGGCCGTCTTCTCTGCTGATTACAAAGGCTGCCACGTGCTGGAGAAGGTGGGCCCCTCCCGCTCTAGGGGGAGTCCCGGGCCTGGGGGCCGGCTTGGCCTCACATGGGGTCAGGCTGGGAGGCCCCTCACGGACCAGGGATGCATGGGCTCCCCATCACTCAGTGAGCTGGTGGACGAGGGGGGACTAAGTCCTGGTTTCCGCTCACAGACCCAGCCCCGCCTGCCACCAGCTGGGCGCTCCTTCCCCAGCCCCCCCCCACCTGCCGCCCAGCTGGGCGCTCCCTCCCCAACCCCCACCTGCCACCCAGCTGGGCGCTCCCTGGCCATCAGCCTGGCTGCAGAGCGGCCCCCAGCTGCTCTCGCATTTGCCTTCTCACCCGCAGGCCGGGCGCTCCCACCTGAGCGTGTTCGTCGAAACTCTGCTGCCCGACGGCCGGGTGGACGTGGCACGGAACCTCACCCTGGTCTGTCCCAAACCCGCCCGCGGCTGGACGCCGGACGGCCAGCTGGTCCCATCCGCCAGCTTCTCGCTCTCCACCCCGCACACCCCCGAGCTCCGTCCCACCGCAGAGCCCAGCATCAGCCCCCCAACCCCTGCCTCCTCAGCCCTTGGACCTGGCCCCACCCACCCCACGTGGGCCGGCGCCCAGGGGGGCACCGTGGAGACCTGGGGAGCGGACAAGCGGGAGGACACTGGTATGTGGGACTCCCCTGTGTGCTTCCCCGGCACCTATCGGGGGGCTGGTCGCCCTTTACTGGGCTCAGGAAGCCACTCCCCCATCTCCCTGGCTCCTTCTCATGTCCTCACCGCTCTGCGCCAGCCCTAGGCACCCGCCCGAGCCCGGAGCAGTGCCGGGGGGACTCGGGGCACATCCCCTGCATGGTGAGAGGAGGCTCAGAGGAAGCCTGTCAGCAGGCTGGCTGCTGCTATGACAACACCAGGGATGTTCCCTGTTACTATGGCAACACAGGTACCACGTTCCATGCCCAGCAGGGTCCCGTCCTCTGACTCCTGAAGCCATAGGAGGCCCTTCTCCTCTCCCGTCCCGAGGAGAGCCGACCCAGCGGAGGCTGCAGGGCAGACCTCTCGGGGGGCCACACGGCGAGAGGTGCCCCGGGAACTGCCCCGCGCTCATAGCTCTGCCTGTGCGTGTTCCCCTTCCTCTGTTTTTAAATTATCTTTTCTTTTTAACTGATTTCAGAGGGAAAAGGGGAGGGAGGAGAGAGGGAGAGGGAGATAGAACCATCCATGAGGAGAGAGAATCATGGACCGGCTGCCTCCTGCACGCCCCCCACTGGGGATGGAGCCCGTACCCCGGGCTGTGCCCTGACCGGGAATCGAACCGAGAACTCCTGGTTCAGAGATGGACGCTCCACCCTGAGCCCCACCAGCCGGCTGCTCCCCTAGCTTCAGCTCTGGAACCTCCCGGGTGGATGATGAGTGAGATGGTGATCTTATCTCAGACGACGGGGCGACGGTGCCGGGCGTGAGAGCCGGGGTCTGGGCAGGCCGGCTCGGCGGGCACGGCCCAGTGGGGAGAGCCCGGGTCCTCGCTCCTCGGCCGGCACCGGCGGTCAGCAGCCACCCCGTGCCCGTGCTGGACGCACCTAAGCCCCGCGGCCCTGACCAGTCTGACCCGCCTTTGTCCCAGCGACGGTCCAGTGCTTCAGAGACGGCCACTTCGTCCTTGTGGTGTCCCAAGAGACGGCCTCGGCGCACGGGGTCACGCTGGCCAACGTCCACCTGGCCTACGCCCCCGCCCGCTGCTCCCCGACCCAGGAGACGGGGTCCTTCGTCGTCTTCCACTTCCCGTTCACCCACTGCGGCACCACCGTCCAGGCAGGCGCTGGGGGGGGGGGGGCAGGGGGCCGGGGGGGGCTGCCTGGGCGGGGCTCACCCACCCCGCCGTCTCCTCCACAGGTGGTTGGCAACCAGCTCATCTATGAGAACCAGCTGGTGTCGGACGTCGATGTCCAAGTGGGACCACGGGGCGCCATCACCCGGGACGGCAGCTTCCGGTGAGCGAGCCTTCCTCGCCAAGGCTGGACGTGGGCTCGGGGGTGAAGGGAGCGTGGGTGAGCTTAGAACAGGATTTGGGGCCCTCGGGGTTCAGGTTCAAACCCTGCAGCCGGCCGTGACCTCGGCCCTCACCCAGGGCTGCTGTGAGCATTTGCCTGCGGCCCGGCCCTCGGAGCCCCTTTACCCCTCCGAGGACCAAGCGCAGGGACTGAGCCCCCACAGCGAAGCTGGCGGGTCCCCCTGCGGCCCCAGGGAGAGGCCGAGCCTGTGGCTGTGGCCGCTCCGCTCTGAGTTGGTCCCAGAGGAGGCGGGACCTGGGGCTGGGCTCTTGGGGTGGGGGGGAGAGGAGCCGAGGGAGACCCCCGTGAAAGGGGCACCAGGACCTGCTGGCTCGGGGGCCTAACGACCCCGGTGCCCCGGCTGCCCGTGGGGGTGCCCCGGGGGATCTGCTAGGCACGCCTGCCTCTGCGCCAGGCACCAGTGCCCCCTTACCTGCCAGAGCGAACGCGTCCCCGTGGCTGGAGGCACCCTGCGCCTGGCACCTCATGGACGCCCGGGTGTCCTCTCTCCACCCGGCGGCCGCGGGCCTGGGGCCAGGTGCTGGCATCAGGGGGCAGTGACTTCGCTTTAAAAAAGAAAAAGCCCCTGAGGACGAAGGGGTGGGAGCGGGGGGACACGCTGTCAGGCTTCAGGCCTGTGGGGAGAGGAGGGAGGGAGCTGGCCAGGGTCCGCCCAGCAGGGGCTGTGGGAGGCTCCAGGACCAGGGGCCTAAGGCCAGGGCGTGATCAGACACCTGTCAGCACCTACTTTGTGCCAGGCCCCCGACGGCCTGCAGGGTGTCTCCGGGCCCCCCCCCCCACCCCCCGCCCAGTGTAGCCCAGGCTCGCACCCAGGGCCCTGTCTCGAGCGGAGGTAGCGGTAGATAGACTCAGGAGCGGAGCGGGGCGGGGGGGGGGGGGGGGAGTGTTGGAGGGAGCCAGGTGGGGTCAGCGACTCTTGCAGACCTCGGGGTGCTGGGTGTGGCCCCACCAAGACTGCAGGGCACTCAGCTGGCGAGGGACCCTAGACCCAGCAATGGACCAGCTACGTGATGGGGACAGGACCACACGGCACCCTGTCACCTCACTGATCCTCCCCCAGCCCTCGGGGGGAGGGGCTATTACCATTCTACAAATTTGGAAACGGAGGCTTGGGCTAAGCCGTTTGCTTGGGGTCCCGTGGCCAGTGCATGCTAAGTGCATGCTAAGTACATGGCTAAGAAGATTCAAACCCAGGTCTGCCCGCCAGGCCTGACTGGCAGGCAACGAGGGAGCTTCACATGCCAGAACGAGGTGGGCGCCGTCGGCCCAGAGCCCCGTGCCCGGCCTCCATCCAGCTGGCCCTGCACCGAGGGCAGCCCCGTGTGGCTGTCCCAGGAGGGTGAGGAGGGCAGAGGCGAGGCGGGGTGCACGCCACCCCAGCGCCCCCGGGTGCCCACCCGCCTGGGCCCTGTTTGTCGCGTCCACGGCGTGGCACCTGGGGGCGCTGAGCCGAGCCCCTCCTCTCGCCCCAACCTCAGGCTTCAGGCTCGCTGCATCTTCAATGGCAGTGACTTCCTGCCCCTCCAGGCGGCTGTCTTCCCGCCCGTGTCGCCCGCCTCTGTGGCCCAGCCTGGCCCCCTGCGGCTCGAGCTGCGGATCGCCAAGGGTACGGTGTCCCCGGGGCCCCCGCTTTCTCCTCCCCCCCCCGCCCCCCGTCGGACTCGCAGCCCGAGGCTCACGCGCCCTCTGCCCGCAGACGAGACCTTCGGCTCCTACTACGAGGAGAGGGACTACCCGCTGGTGCGGCTGCTCCTGGAGCCCGTCCCCGTGGAGGTCCGGCTCCTGCAGAGGACGGACCCCCGCCTGGCCCTGGTGCTGCACCGCTGCTGGGCCACCCCCAGCGCCAGCCCCTTCCAGCAGCCGCAGTGGCCCCTCCTGTCCGACGGGTGAGAGGTGGCGGCTGCTGGCTCCCCCGGGGCTCCCCCAGGGCTCCCCCGGGGCCTCCCCGCCTCAGTGGGTGGCCTCCTCGCCTTCTCTCCTCCCAGGTGTCCTTTCGAGGGCGACAGCTACAGGACCCGCCTGGTGGCCTTGGACAGGGCCGAGCTGCCTTTCCCGGCGCATTACCAGCGCTTCACCGTGGCCACCTTCGCCTTCCTGAACGCCAGCTCCGGCAGGGCCCTCAGGGGACCGGTGAGAAGCCCGTGCCCCGTGCCTGTGCCCCGTGCCTGTCACCGCATCCCTCGGCACCCGGCCCGCGGGTGCAGACACAGGCTCCCAGATGGCTCCTTCACCAGGTGTCCTGGAGCCCCAGTGCTGGCCTCAGGGCAGCCGAGGTGACCGGTGAACAACTGGTGGGGCGGGGGGGGGGGGTGGCGGGGACACCATCCACCCGGAGGCTGAGCCCGTCACACCTGACGCTGCAGCGTGTCCGACCTGCTCTGCTGGGCGTCTGCTTGCCCACAGCGTCTCCCGAAGGGGACACGGTGCACACGGTGTCCGTAAGGCTCCTGCACGACATGCAAATGGCACAGTGGCCACACCCGCTGTATGTTGCTCAGGGAACAGAAGCTATGTATCTTTCACATCCACACACAGACCTCATCTATCTTATTCATTTTTTTAAAATATATTTTATTGATTTTTTTACAGAGAGGAAGGAAGGATAGTCAGAAACATTGATGAGAGAGAAACATCGATCAGCTGCCTCCTGCACACCTCCTACTGGGGATGTGCCCGCAACCAAGTTACATGCCCTTGACCGGAATCGAACCCGGGACCTTTCAGTCCGCAGGCCGATGCTCTATCCACTGAGCCAAACCGGTTTTGGCTATTTTATTCATTTTTAAAAGTTCTTATTGATCTCAGAGAGGCAGGGAGACGGAGAGAGGATAGAAACATCCACGATGAGAGAGAATCGTGGATCGGCTGCCTCCTGCACGCCCCCCACTGGGGATGGAGCCCACAATTCAGGCCTGTGCCCCGACCGGGGATCGAACTGTGACCTCCTGGGTCCTAGGTCGGTGCTCGGCCCCTGAGCCCGCCGCCGGGCGCCCTCTACATCTTAAACAGCCACATGTGTCACATCGGAGGGAGACTTCTCGGGTGGCATCTGAGGACGGCGGAGTCCTCTTCTCGGCTGTGAGCCTCTGCAGTCACGACCCGGGACTGTCATCTCCTCCGGCCTCTACTCCTTCGGGCGCCGCCCTGGACTCTGTTCAGGAAGCGTGCCAGCCTGTCCTCCCCCTGCCCTCGGGCACTGGGCACTGGGGCCAGGCCTGGTCAAGCCCCACCTTCTCGAAACCTCCTCCGTCAGTCACTCGCTCTGGAGCAAGACAGCCTCCCAGGGGCTCTGCAGCCATAGAGTGCGGGGGACAGGCCGAGGGCTGGGGCAGGGGTCCCTGCCCATCAGGACCTGGCCCGTCAGGAAGGAGACGCATGGGTTCCACACGGGTGGGGGTGGGGGGGGGTGAGGGCAGCACGCACACGCTGTGCCCCACCAGCAGCAGCCGCAGTCTCCGTCCTGGCCCGCGGGCCCACATGCTCCCCCGCCCACCCGGGTCCGGGGTCCCGGCCTCCGTGCTTCTTCCAGGGCCCGAGCCAGCCCCCGCCTCGGCCCTTCTCCTCCCGCAGGTCTACTTCTTCTGCAGCGCCTCCGCCTGCTCCCCGTCGGGGCTGGAGCCCTGCTCCGCTCCCTGCGGCTCCAGGACTGCCCGTGCGTCTGGGGTGGGGGTGGGGGTGGGTGGGGGCGGGGTGTCTGTATTCTTGCATCCATCTGTCCTGGCTTCTGGGCCACTAGGGGCCAGACACCAGCCCGAGATGTCGCTCCTCCCCCCAGGACAGCGCCGGGCCGCGAGGGGCCTCGGGGACGGGGACGCTGCGGAGCCGCAGGATGTGGTCAGCTCCCCGGGGCCCGTGGGCTTTGTGGACTCCTACAGGCAGGAGCCCGCCGGGCCTGCAGGTACGGCCTTGGCCGCCAGGGCTGCTAACTAGGCGGACGCTCCGCGTGGTGAGGGCCGGAGACGTTCGTTCTGCGGGAGCAGAGAGCAGGCCCTGCGGCTGCAGCGGCAAGTGGCCCCCAGGCCTGGAGGGCGGGCCGCCCGTCCTGACAGCCTCGCCCTCTCTACAGGCTCCGCCGGGAACTCGGACCCGAGGCTTCTCCGCGGGGTGGCCCTGCTGCTGGCGGCTGCGGCCCTGGTCCTGGGGACCGGGGTCTTCGTGGGCCTGAGTCGGGCCCTGGCCCCGAGGCTCCTGGCGGGCAGCAGGGGCTGAACGCTCAATAAACTGGTCTCAAGCTCTCTGGTGCCGGAGCAGATCCTTCCCGTCCTGGAAACCTGTCCCTTAGGTCGGCGCCGCCCTCTCGCCGTCACCTGTCACGCACGCTGGGGCCAGTCGGGTTCCCCACGCCCGGACTTGGGAGGAAAGGTGGTTTTCCGGGCGGGGGGTGTCAAGGTAGAGGAAGGTACAGTGATGGCAGTCGGGGGCCACAGGAGCTGGGAGTGGGAGCCGCAGGGCTCACGGCCAGGGAGGGCCTGCCACCTCCGCACAGACGCGCGAGTCCTGACGGCTCTTGCAAAGCGCGCTGCTTGGCTGCGGCACAGATGGGGCCCCCAGAGCCCCTGGGGCCAAAGGACCTGAACCCGCCTTGAACACGCTGCTTCGTTCTGCTCCGAGCCCCAGCCTCCCCCTCAAGGCTGTGGGCGACTTCTAGGCGCCAGCCTCCTCCCCAGCCCGGGCCCTGCCCCTGGGCCCCAGGACCAGTCACACAGAACACGGGGGTGGGGGGTCGTGCTGGCCCGGCTGGTGAGGAGGAGCCAGGCTGGCTGCCCGCAGAGGCCAGGCTTCTGGCTCCAACCCGGCGTCGCCGCTTCCTCTCCCCTCACCCCCCTCCCCAGGGCGCCCTAAGCCTCCACCCGAACAGCATGAAGGGGCCGCTATCGACGGCATCGGGGCTGGGAACCAGTGCGGCTGTAGATCAGAATCACGTAACCAGCCTTTCTCACTTGTTGACAGGCCCGTGTGTCATTTCACTTGGCAGCTTCCTCTGTGGTGTGGTTAGACGGTGTGTCCGATGGGGATCAAACCTCTTGTTGAGGATAACGAGTGCGGCACCCCGTCAGCATGTAACCCTTTGTACCCCATCTTCCTGGAGGGGCTTCTTAGAACTGCTGGGTCCAGAGCCGCGCCTTCCGATGCCCTGGCTCTGGGTGGGCATGGGCCTGGCCCCCCCAGCCCGGCGTTCCAGATCTGCGCCTGGCCGCCGCACGTGGCGTTGCGGACTTAAAACGGGCCTCTGAGCAGAAGCCAAGCATCTCCTGGCCACGCATGCGTCGCCTCTTCCTTTTGCCTGCGCCACCGAGCGTGTCTCGCATCTCTAAAGAGCGTTCACTAGTTCGGGGTGGACATCCTCATCTGATACACGTCCCCCGGGGCTGGCCACTGGGTCTCCGCGGGGGGGGGGGTCCGTCTTGCTGTGGAGACCTACCTAATGAATACCTCCCCTCGTACTGCTCTCTTGGAACATGGCAGAGCTCCCCCTCCCTACACACTTACAAGCACCCACTTTTCTGGCGACACTCCTGACAGTGGGCGCGCTCCCCTCCTGTCCAGTGTATTGAGGTGCAAGATTTTTAAAAACCATGTTTTTATTAATTTCAGAGAGCAAGGGAGGGAGAGAGAGAAACATCAAAGAGAATCATGGATCAGCTGCCTCCTGCACGCCCCCCACTGGGGATGGAGCCCGAAACCCGGGCCTGTGCCCTGACCGGGAATCGAACCGTGACCTCCTGGTTTAGAGGTGGACGATCCACCCCCGAGCCACGCCGGCTGGGAGGTGACTTTGGGAATCGGTATTGGAATTGTGCACGTTTCTGTCCTTCTGCCGAAGGGTTCCGTTTGCAGCGTGTGCAGGGGAGGGTCCCGGCTTCGCCGAGACGCAGGGCAAGCTCCGCTTTCCTCCACACCGAGACCTCGCCCGATCCTGCCCACCTTCACCTTCCCTCCCCCAACCTTCACCTTCCCTCCCCCAACCGCCTCCCGGCACAGCAGGCACCTGAGCCCTGAGAACTGAGTCAGACTGATGCGGTGATAACAAACCGCGGTGCTGACCTGTGGCAGGAAGCAGAGCTGGGGGGCTGTCAGGTCTCTCTCTTCCTGCCCTTTTCGGGGTGGGGCCCGGGCAGTGGCTGCAGGAGGCGAGACCATGGCCTCCCGCCTGCCTCCCCAGGCGGCTTCCTACGACACTGTGGCTGAGCAAATGGATGCGGGTGCCCGCGTGACACAGGCGGGGCGACGGCTCCAGCTCAAGCAAAACGCAGCTCCCGCCACGGGCTCCGTGCGCAGGCATGTCTGGGGGCGCGTGCCACACACAGGCACCATGGCTGGCCCCGCAGCAGGGAGAGGCGGACACGGTCAGCCTTCTGTGTGTGTGAGTAACGTGGCAGGCTGTCGGTACATTTAAAAAACGTGTTGCAATCATTGCTAAGACAACACAAAAGAAAAAGGCTTAATCTCAGGACCAAAATGAAAGCACGAATTTGGAGTAAAAGCAGCTTGTGGCCGCAGCCTGTTTGGCTCAGCGGACTGAAGGGTCCCGGGTGCGATTCTGGTCAAGGGCACACGCCCAGGTTGCAGGCTCAGCCCCGGCAGTCCCTGGGTGCGGGACGGGCAGAAGCAGGGGAGGCGGTGCCAGCTCAGGGGTCCGGAGCAGCCCTGGAGCAGGCACATCGATGCAGGTTTCAGATGCAGATGCTGACAGGCCGGCGGAGCCTGCGGAGCGGGGACCCCAGCCGGGCTTGCCTCCCGGAGCCCCCAGCTGGCCACTGCGTCCTGGAAATCGAGCGGCTCCTTGGCTTCCGTCCCGGCCTAGTGGGCCAGGGGTGGTCCGTGTGGGGTCTCCAGTCAGACGCTCAAAACCTCAGCCTCACTCCTCGCTCGTTTTCCTGCGGCAGATCAGGCGCTGGCAGGGCTGCCCTGCGGGGCTGAGCTCAGCCTGGGGCCCAGTGGGGCTACAGGCAGGCTACGTAACTACAGTGCCCCCAGGTGGCCGCCCTGGGCAGTGCGCCAAGGCTGAGAGCAATGTGGCCACGCCCTCCGCTTCAACCGTGGGGACGCACGCGGGGCACGTGGGGCTGGGGGCCTGCATGCTGGGGCGCTCAGGTTCACGTGGGATGCATTAGGCACCGGTTGCACCCCCAATTTCCCTTCACGTGCCAGGACTACGGGCTGCTCCTGGGCCTGGAATACAAGCCTCAGCGGCCTGACCACCTGGGTCCCGAGCAGGTTCCCTAAGGCAGCCAAGCCCGAACCTGGAGTCGAACCTGGAGCCGTGACAGGCGGTGGCTGGCAGCTCCCGGGCTGAGACCCCACCGCCTGCCTCCTCCCCCGCTCTAGGCACCGAAAAGGCGTGCAGCGCGGACGTGTACTGAGGAACTGGGCTGGAAGGGCAGTGGCTGCTCTCCTGGGCAGCTTCAGGTCTTCCCAGCGGGTAAGTGTGCCGCCTGCAGGGGGCCTGGCACCCCCGCTGCGTGACCAGCAGCACTGGCCAGGAGACACGGGCCTGCTGCATCGCCTGGACTCTGCTGTGGCCTGCAGCCCGTCTTAGCTCCCTTCCCGCACCATTCCTCACCCACGGCACCGACTCCCACTCTCTCAGCCCCACCCCCCCAGGCGTCCCTCCCATGCTGCACTGGGCCTGCTGGTCAAGTACTAACGACCCTGCCAGGCTGGTGGTCACACTGGCCTCCCCTCCTTCCTGTCCCTCCACACCCCACCCCCACCGCTCCGGCCTCAGGCGTCCCCTCTGCCTGGCACTCGGGCTTCAGCGTGACCATCGGCACCTCAGCAAGGCCCTTCCCGACCACCCCGGCTCCAGCTGCCCCCCGGGAACCCCGGCTCCAGCAGCCCCAGGCCTTGCAGGGCACACTTGTCCCCTGGTCTTCACCGTTCACCGCTGTCTCCCCGGGACCTGGCCCCGCTTGGGGTTTTCAGCCCAGTTCCAGAACCTGACTACGCCGGCGGGGGCCAGGTCTCCTATCACAAGGGAAGGCCCTTGCTCCCTGCTCAGTCCCTCACCAGCAAAGGCCATCTTCTTAAAAACCTGTTCTTACTGATCTCAGAGGAAGGGGGAGGGAGAGGAAACATCAACGATGAGAGAATCCTGGACAGGCTGCCTCCTGCACGCCCACACTGGGGATGAGCCTGCAACCCGGGCCGGTGCCCTGACTGGGAATCGCACCCTGACCTCCCGGTTCCTAGGTTGACGCTCCACCATTGGGCCACACTGGTCGGGCAAGAAAAGGTCACCTGCCCGCACTTCTCTCTCCCTGCCAGGCTGGGGCGGGTGGGAGCACGAGTGACATGAGACCCTGAGACAAGGCCCAGGCCTGCGGGCAC
The DNA here is from genome assembly GCF_963455305.1 of Plecotus auritus. Lineage (NCBI taxonomy): Eukaryota > Metazoa > Chordata > Mammalia > Chiroptera > Vespertilionidae > Plecotus > Plecotus auritus. Next base: position 154,168,285 of record NC_137783.1, on the reverse strand, counting down.
CTGGAGACATCCTGGCAAATGGCCTGTAGGGTTGTCGTCTTTGATTTCTTTAAGGGGGCGGGGGGGGGGGGGGGCAGGTGAAGGGGGCGTGTAAGAGTGACGAAAGCAAAGGGCAAAGGGCTGCCGGCTTCCTGAGGGGCCGCGCCCCCAATTCCCACCCACTCCCACCCTGTGCATGCACACACACCCAGGTCCCTGCCACACACACACACACACACACACCCAGGTCCCTGCCACACACACACACACACACACACACCCAGGTCCTTGCTTCATACACACACACATACACACACACACCCAGGTCCTTGCCTCATACACATACACACACACACACAGGTCACACACACGCACACACGCACACACACACACACACACCCAGGTCCTTGCCTCATACACATACACACACACACACAGGTCACACACACGCACACACGCACACACACACACACACACCCAGGTCCTTGCCTCATACACATACACACACACACACAGGTCACACACACGCACACACACACACACACACCCAGGTCCTTGCTTCATACACACACACACCCAGGTCCTTGCCTCACACACACACACACACACACACACATACACACACACACCCAGGTCCTTGCCTCATACACACACACATACACACACACACCCAGGTCCTTGCCTCATACACATACACATACACACACACACGCACACACACACACACACACACACACACACAGGCACCCCCAGGAGGTGGCGGCTTTATTGTTTCCTTTTTTAATGAAATTAGGTCGCTGCTTACAAAACCCTGGCCAGCCCTCGCGCCCATCCCTCCAGCTCCCTGGGCTCAGCCTGTGCGTCTCTGGACTGAAGCCCGGGGCGTGGAGCGCCGGTGCCGACCGCCTCCGGAGGGTGACAGCGCTCCCTCCCCGCCGGCTCCCGGGCCTGGAAGCTGTGGGTGAGGGTGGAGCAGGCCGCCAGGGTTCTCAGGCCGCCACCCAGACCAGTGAAATGATGTGACTGTCCCCCCCAAGGCCCCTCCCCCCAGTAGTCTCTCCCCTGCCTCCCCCCTCCCCGACCCTAACGCTACCCCACCGTCAGAAGGGACAGGGCCTACAGGCTGTAGAACTTGAGGCTCCTGTCCATGCCCGTGGAAGCGATGAACTTGGCGTGCTGCCCGAAGGCCACCCCTGTGGTCAGGCCGCTGTGCTCTGAAAGAGACGAGGCAGAGGCCTCCCCAGGGTCTGAGCGCTGACCCCACCACACAGACCCCCGCCCCCCCACGTGACTGCTGTCTGGTCCCCCAGATTTTACTCTGTCCGAGGGCAGGGCTCTGGTGGGACCCGCGTTTCCCCGCAGAGCCTGGCACGTGAGGCTTTGCCATGGGCCGAGTACACGGAGGAGTACCAGCCCCCACCCCCGGCCCCGAGCTCTCGGGGCAGCTGCGGTCCCGTCCTGGTCCCGCCCCGAGCTGGCCGGCCAGCGCTGAGCCAGAAGCGTGGGGCCCTCGCTGGGCCTCCTGACCGGCTGGCGTTCACTGGTGGCTGAGCCCAGCCTGGTTTAAGCCTCAGCGGTCGGCTTGCTTGTAGCTGGAACGGCCCCTCACACAGGGCAGGCCTGGTCTGGGGGGGCAGAGGGGCTGGGCGGCACTCCCCCGGGGCTCGGGCAGTTCATGAGCTCAGTGCACGCTCCTCAGGCCCGTTCGGGGTCACCTGCCGCAGCCGGCTGTCCACGCAGGCCACGGCGTCGGGAAGGCTCAGCCACGGCCGCAGTTAGGCCTGGGCACCCCCGAAACGCCGCGCTGCGCAGCCGGGAGCATGCGGCGGGGCAAGCATCCTGTGTCCCGCCCACAACCCCGCTCGGACAAGAACTGTCCGCACAGAAGCAGCAGCTGCCACGGAGCAGCAGGCCCGTCACCTCGCACGACACCCCCGCGTCCCCAGCTGGCGCCATCTGCACACAGAGCCGCTCTGCCCACCTTCAAGGTGGAGAAGCGGGGAAGCCATTACACCCCCTTCCTCGCCTGACCGGCAGCCCATCAGTGAGGGGCCTCCTCCCTCGCACTCTCGGCTCTAACCCCACAGCGGACAGGACGCGTGCGGAGCACGGAGGTCAGATCCTCCCACATGCAGACCCTGCGCCGACACACGCTCCTCGGCCCCATGGGACGCACACCCCGCGCTCCAGGGCGGAGGACTGCGGTGTCACGCCTGCGGGCAGAGCCGGCACGAGAGCCCAGCACTCCCCTCCCGAGTCCGTCTTCTCAGTCACAAGCGCTCCTGCCTCAGGCCGGCTCACAGCTGCCGAGGCCCCGGAACACCGAGAAGCTCCTAACCCACTTGGTCCGGCCAGCCCCCCAGCCCCCGGAGACCTCGGGACCCAGGCCCACCTGTGAAGTGGAGGATCTCCGTCCACTGCTTGCAGATGTAGATCTGGACGTCGGTGCCCCCCAGGGCCAGGTAGGTCCCGCTCTGGTCAAAGATCAGGGACTTCACCTGCCAGAGCCAGAACAGAGGTCACACGAGGGAGGGATCGGGCCATCGGAGGGAGCGAAGCTGTTCAGAGTGTTTCGGTGAATAACTGACAGACGAGGAGGCAAGCGAGATGGGGGGGGGGGGGGGGGCGCGGGGCACCTCAAAGTTGTTATCCAGCTGCAGTGTCTTGAAATTCTTCAGCTTGCGCAGGTCCCAGAGCTTGACGGAGGAGTCGTCGGCCGCCGTGGCCAGGTAGTAGCCGTTCTCGGAGAAGGCGATGCTGGTGATGGGGCCCGAGTGGCCAGGGAAGTTGGCCACGTTGGTGCGCTCCTGCAGGTGGGGGCGGGCAGGAGAGGGCCACCCACTGGTCAGGAGAGGGAGGAACGGAGCTCGCGAACCCCTCCGAGACGTCCTGCCTCTCAGGGAAGGACAGGACAGGAGCGGGAAGAGCAGGGGTGGGGCCCAGCCCGGGGCCCCCGACCACCCCTCCGTCACACACAGCCCTCTCCACCCGCGGGCCCCGGGCCGGACGCCACAGGCATCCAGCACACGGCAGCACGGGCTCCGGCTGCGGCGGGTGGAGGCTGGGGGGTCCCACCTTCAGGTCCCAGATCTTGATCTGAGAGTCCATGGTTCCTGTCCCGAAGATGAGTCCATCGGGATGGAACTGCGCACAGGTGAGAGCTGGGGGAAGGGAGGGCGCGGTCAGAGCCCCCGGGGGCACAAGCACGGCAGAAGGTGCCTCCCAATGCCTGGACTCAGCACGTCCTGGCACTCCGTGCATTTTTACAGCAAGTGAACAAATAAAGCAAAGATAAACAGCAAATGGAGGGAGACCACTCACCGCAGCCGGAGGTCTCATCCGTCACCTTGGTGAGCACGCGCCCCGTCTGGATGTCAGAGAAGGCCCAGTACTGGAACAGACACAGGCAGGAGTCAGAAAGGGGGTGCCCTCCGGGAGCAGGGACCCCTGTCCGGCAAGCCCTGGTGAAGCCAGCCCCCCCGGCAGAGGAAACGCTCTCCTTGCTGGGGGGCGGCCGGGGTGTGTGTGTGTAGCTGCCCCTCCTCCGCGCTGCTCGAGGGCCGTGGGGCCGCAGGGCCTCACCTGGTCATCAGAGGAGCTCAGGAGATAGTCGCCGGTGGCGTGGAGGCTGAGGCCCGTCACAGAGCTCTCGTGGGCCCGAACCACCTGCACGCAGGAGGAGCTCGGGACCGACCAGATCCTGATGGTGGCATCCGGGGAAGCAGAGAACACCAGCTCCTAGGAGGAGAGAGAGGCGGGCGCTCAGGGAGAGAGAGGTGCACCCCAATGGCGAACCAGGCTGCGGATGGCCACCCCCCCCCAGCTTCTCCTTGGGCCCTTTCTGCCTGGAACCTCCCGCCCACCCAGGATGCCTAGCAGGGCCAGGGGGAAACGCTAAGATGCTAAATCAACCAGCATTTGGCCGTGGAGGCCCCGCCCCCTAGTGGTGAGCGGAGAACTGCAGCAGAGCGCAGCATCCAGGACCAGAGAAGCCGGTGGGGCGATGGGGGCCGCACAGCGGGCCAGTGCCTCCAGGCGGATGGCGGATGCGGCCTCAGCACTGGCCCCAAGGGCTGCAAGGGCATGCCCCCTGCATCTAAGGCTCCTAGGAAGGTCTGGAGCAGGGAGAGCTTCCGTAGCGCCACCAACCAACCACTGTGGTGAGAACATTAAAAACGAAGGTAAGCCAAAACCGGTTTGGCTCAGTGGATAGAGCGTCGGCCTGCGGACTGAAGGGTCCCGGGTTCGATTCCGGTCAAGGGCATGTAACTTGGTTGCGGGCACATCCCCAGTGGGAGGTGTGCAGGAGGCAGCTGATCGATGTTTCTCTCTCATCGATGTTTCTGACTATCTATCCCTCTTCCTTCCTCTCTGTAAAAAACCAATAAAATATATTTAAAAAAAAACCAAAAAAAAAAAAACGAAGGTAAAACCAACCACCATCTTTTGTCAACGTGGTTTCGCAGAGAAATGTGAACCCCAGTAAGAAAGGAGGGCTTTCATTGGGAGAAACTGGTTTTTATAAAAAATTCACCAGGTATTCTTCTGTTTCTAGCTTCCTGAAGGGACAGGAACGGCTGGCTGAGCCACTGTCTCAGCCCCAGCCCCACAGCCCGAGGCCTGAGCTGCCACGCCCACGACACCGGGACTGCCCGGAGCTGCCTCTCCGAGGCCCCACGGCCTGTCTATCCCCCCCCCCCCCCGCCCACCCGCTGCGACAGGCACACCACGTTCCCCGAGGACCGGGGTCCTGACTGCCTCGGATCCTCGGTCCAGGTTCTGTTGGGCTGTTTCCTGCGTTTGTATTGTAAACACAGGGGGCTCGGTCCTCCTCCTAATAACACTGGCAACGGAGACGCCTTTGTAAGCGACACGTTCCCTCTGCCGGCTCGGAAGGCTGCCTTGTGGGCCCCACAGAGGAAGGGGGATCGACGATGCCAAGCAGAGGCCCTAACTGTCCCCTCGGAGACCAGAGCGCGTCCTCAGGGGACAGCAGGGGCGGGGCGATTCTGGGCCCTGAGCGCTGACATGGGGCTGAGATGAGGGGGGCTCAGAGATGAGGGGTGTGGGGGCTCAGAGATGAGGGGGGCTGAGATGAGGGGGGAGGGGAGCGCTACCTGGGAGGGGTGGAACACCACGCTGGTGACCTTCTTGGTGTGGCCCTTGAGGGTGGCCAGGATCTGCTCGGAACTCTTGTCGAAGACGACGACGTTCTTATCCGCACCCCCTGGAAGGACGCGTGTGAGACCCAGGAGCCGAGCCCGTCCAGGTCCCTTTGCCCCGCGGCCCACACACAGGACAGACAAGCACCACCCCCGCTGCCCCCCGGCCCCGGGCCAGGCCCGCTCTCACCGGTGAGGACCTTGTTGGTGTCGGCGGGGCAGAGGTCCAGGGCGAGGATCCCGGGGATGCTGGCGCTGTGCAGGCCCTGTCACAGCGAACCCGTCGGGCCCAGCTCGGCAGCCAGAGCCCCACACGCCCCCGGCCCCGCGCCCAGCCAACAAGCGGCTGGTGCTCCCCCCCTCTGCACTGGCCTCTGCCTGGACCAGCACCTCCCTCACCGCATCACTGGGAAGCCAGAGCGGGCAGGAAGCGAGGTGACAAGGCAGCAGCCAAGGCTAGAGATGGGCCAGAGGCATGGGACAGCTCACGGCCCGCTGGCCTGCCCCACCCAGAGACAGCTCCGGGGGCCCCGTCCCCAAGACCGAGGCCCGGCCACTCACCACGTGCGAAGCCACCTGCCGGTACTTGCTGAGCTCCTCCGGCTTCACCAGCTCCTCAGGCACCGTCTTCCCTCTCTGGGAAAGGAAGAGGCCCGGGAAGGGCCGTGAGTGCAGGACCCAGCCGCCCCTGCTGGGGCTCTGCCTCCCCGGCCCGGCCCCGGGAGAACACGCACCTTCTTACGCTCTGTGGTCAGCACGGTGGCCTTGTCTTGAAGCTGGGGGTGAGAGAGGGGACAGACTCCGTGTGAGACCGGCCATTCTGCAGAGACCACGGGGTGCCGGGTGCGGGCACGGCCCTGTCCCCACAGGTGTCAGCAGAAAGCCGCATGGGCCGAGCTCTGTGCCCGGGGACAGGCGTGAGCCCTTGTCGCCCTCCCAGCTGTGGGGCGGGTGCTGAGGACTTGGTTTCAGAGCAAACGGAGCCTCGGCGAAGTGGAGTCACTTGCCCGAGGCCGCAGAGCGAGGGAGACCAGGTCTGCAGCACCAGGCCCGGCCGTGGCGCCGAGGTGCGAGCTGCCGGCCTGGCCTGCTTGTTTAGACACAACGGAGCACGTCCCGGGGTAGGCCGGGCTCACAGCCCCGCCCGAGACCCGCAGGCTCTGCGTGTGAGCGGCGCCTTCGGATCTGTCTGTCTCCACCTAGTCTCCTTCCTGCCCCGTCTCCCGCAGCAGCAAAGGGAAGACTCGTAACAAAGTGTTTAATATCTGCCAAGAGCCCCCTAACGAGAGGGGGGTACAGTCTGTGGAGGAGGCGCTGCTGTTCCCTTAGAAGCAAGGGAAACGGACCAGGGAGTGGGTAAGCCGCCCGCCGTCATAAAGCTCCTAAAGGCGACACACACACAGCCAGGCCACCCGCCGGGGAGTCTGTGCTCCGCACGACCCTCTGCCTAAGGGCCCGGGCCCACCCCTATCGGCCTCCAGGGAGAAACCGGGGCCCCACCCCACCGCGAGGGCGCCTACCTTCTGGATAATCTCGGGGGTCATTCCCGCCAGCTCGCCCAGCTCCATCGGCTCGCCTGCCCCCTGCAGGGAAGACGTGAAGGTGAGGGAGGCCGGGGTGCCAGGCGCGTGCAGGAGAGCCAGGTGGCCTCCCCACCCCAAGGGCAGGGCAGGGCAGGGCCGGGGGGCGGGCGGCGGCACTCACCACAACACTGGGCTGGGAGCTGGGCACGGCCTGCGGCACAATGAGGCCGGCCTGCGGTTTCAGCGTCGCCAGAGCTGCGAGAGAGACGCGTTAGAAACGGGCATGACGGAGCGAGACCAGCCCGGGGGGGGGAGTGAGACCAAACCGGGGCCGGCGGGGGCGGGGGCTGTACCTTCCCGGGCAGCGGTGACCTCCTTGGTGAGGCGGGCGATGACCCGGCAGGCGGCGTCATGCTGGTACAGCGCGTGGGACAGCTCCTGGCGGGTGGTCTGCAGCTGCTGGCGCAGAGTGAAGCTGTGCAGCATGACCGCGTCCTGGGGGGGCCACACCGTGAGGGGCGGGGAGCCGAGAGCGCCCAGCAGAAGGGCCGCCTTGGTTAAGAGGGCACCGCCTTGTCCCTGGCCTTGTCCCTGGCTTGGTGGCCCAAGCGCTGTCTGCGTGGCCCCCGACGTGCTGGCCGCCACCCAGCGCCCGGGCTGCCGGACCTGGGCACGCAGGAGCGCGAGCCACTCTCTCCAGGCGGCGCCACTAACCTCCCGGCTCACCTCCCCGAGGGGGACCGAGAAGGCCACCTGCTGACCCCTCAGCGCCAGGCGCACCCGAGCCTTCGCTCCCATCTGAGCACCCAGCACAGGCCGGCCCGGCTCCTGGTGCTGGAGATGCACCGACAGAGAAACCAGCCCGAGGCCATGAACTTGGACTCAGTCTCCCCACGCCCCGGGCGGCACTGACCACGCTGTACGGCGAGGAGAACTAGATGAACGCAAGTGGCTCCCATGGCGTGCCACGGCCATCCTGCCCTCGAATGAGAAAACAGCCCCCCCGCCCCCCCCCCCAGCCTAGGCCAGCGAGGCCTTCCAGCGGGAGCACCGCTTCTCCCAGGGACTCACCCATTCGTCCTGTAGGGCTTTCAGAATGGCTGGGATGCTGGTGGCTGAGGGAGGCTTGGGCCGGATTGGGTGAGCCACTGCGGAGAGGGGAAGTGGCATGAAGAACCACCCGGGGGACCCTCCCTCCCCCTCCCTCCCCCTCCCCTTCTCCCCTCAGCCCGGGCGGCCTCCAGGCACCTTTGATGTCCACCAGCTGCTCCTCGGACAGAGGCTGGTTGTTGATGGGGTCGGTGCCGTTCTCGGCGATGTACTTCTCAATGAGGCGCCGCTCGTAGATGTGGTTGGAGACGGGGGACACGCACGGGTGCTCCGGCACTTCATTGGAGACTGCGGAGAGACGGCGGGCAGGGGCCTTGGTGAGGGGGGACCTTGGGCTAAGGGGAGGCCCCCTCTGCTGCTGGCCCCAACACGACCACGTGTCCCCACCCCCAATGAACAGGAGTCAAGACATGACACCACGCCAGCTTTGTCCTGTCCCCAGAATGCTTCCCTGCGACATAACCAGCCTCTCCGTCTCCTGACAGTCAGCAGCCGACAACACGTCTGCACAACGCCCGTGTGCAGGCGCCTGAGAGCAGCCACCTCCCTGCCGCCTCGTTCTGAGCGGACGCCGGGACTCCGTCGCACTCCAGGACATGCAGGCGCACACGAGGCCACTCGAGCCTCAGTCCAGAGCAGCGACGGTCACCCTCTCTCATCTCACGGCACCAGACTCATTACTGCCATCCCGCGGCACACCAAACTACGCTGTACAGTCCGCCGGCCTGACACAAAAAGGCATCTATCGCTTTGATGCCCTCACACCGGAGGCCAGTATCGCGTCGGCTGTGGCCATTTTTTTATTTGACAGCCTAAGGGGAAGAAGGGGCAGTGTCCCTGGCGGAATAGTCAGGTATTGCTTGTTTTTAAAATTCCTGCAAGAACCAGCTGAAAACTGCGGGTCCAGAGCCTGGATGGAGTAGCAGACAGAGACATGACAAAGCAATGTGACAGGTGCTATAACGATACAAAACAGCCACGTGCTGTTTACTAGTTGCCAAGCTCCACTATCAACACTTTCCATCGATTAATTCATCTGCTCATCTGCACGCTCTCCCCCGACAGGGGTATCATTCCCTAGCTGCGGCCTGCTGCGTAGTCTGCGCATCCCTTGGGGACAAGCTTGCAGCTGGACCCCGCAGCCCAGCAGGCGCTCCAGCAGGCGCTCGGTAAACACGTCGCCGAGGAGGGAAGGGGCGGAAGGATGCTGGGGATATGGGAACCCGCTTCCTCCAGACGGGAAGGAAACAATAAACGTGAAATACCCCGCAAACGGCGACTTCTTCAAGGCGAAGGCTTCCTTTTGCTAATCACCACTGCCCTTCCTTTTTCTTTGCTGGGGAGTGGGGGGGGGTATGTGGGGGGGTGGGGAGGTAATGGAAAGATTCTAAGAGTCAAGAGCTTGAGAGTTAGGAAGCAAATACAGAAAGGGATGAGAAAGCAGTAACCTGTTGAAACAGTAAGATGGAGATCTTTAGGCCACGATACACGACAAACTACCAAGAAGGAGGAGGGCGCATGCATGAGAAAAGCACGGGTTCGGGATCAGAGAGCCTCGCTGCATCACCCGGCTCTGCCGCCGACGGGCTGCGCAGCGCTAGCAAAGCCATCACCTCCCTGGCCCTTCTACCTCATCTGAAAAACCAGCAACGGGCCTCTATTCCCGCTCCGGAGGGTTCCTGCGAGGACGCAACCGGACCACGGAGCGCCAATGAAGGCGACGTCCATGTCCGCGGCGTTCGCACCTGGTGAGGCGGGGAGCTACAGACCTGGCTTCCAGCCCCGCCGCTGCCGCTGCCGCTGCCTCTCCGCGTGACCTGCGCACACTGCAGCTCTGCCCACCCGAGCGAGATCTCAGCGACATCCAGTGCAATAATCACCTTTTGCAGGGAAAACGGAGGCCCGGGGCCGCGCACCAGCTCCCAAGGCGGATCGTGCACAAGCCCTCGGGATCCTGATGCCTACGCCGGAGCTGGCTCCCTGCACCAGCCCCCTCCCTCCGTTCAGGCCTCGATTCCCGCTGCGTGAGCGAGGTGGCAGGCCTCGGCGATGCGTGCGACAATCAACTCGAGGCGTTACGTAAACGGTGAAGCGCTGCGCAAATGCATCCCACGCAGAGGGGGAGGACCCCGCGCTGACAGGCGGCCGCCCAGCCTCCCCCGCGCCCCGCTGTCACCTCCGCCCAGCCCCCGCGCCGCAGCGGCCGCAGACCCTCCCGCTCGGCTCTCCCGCCTCCGGCGACCCGCGATCGGCCGCAGCGTGTACTCACTAGAGCAGATCAAGGACATGGCGCCGCCGCTGTGCTCCGAGGCGCCACACGCTGGGCTCCGGGCTTAGCTTCGGAGCGGCCGCGGGACAGTTCCTGTTCCCCGCTGCTTCCGGGACGCTCCGCGGCGAGCGGAGAGCTACCACCCCGAGCGACGATCGCGCAGCCCTTCACGTGCGACTGCGGCGGATCGCGCGCCTCTGCCTGTACTTAACGGAAACTGCCCTTTCCCAGAATGCAACGGGGCAGGAAAGGGCGCGCCAGGGAACACTCGGCTATTTCCGGACCAACTCGGCTCCTTCCGTAAAATGCTCCCTGCGGCAGGGAGAGAAGAGATCCGGAACTACACTTCCCATGATGCAGCGGGAATTTTAAAACCAATGCATTTTCCCAACTTTTTTTTTTTTTAAAAAACGTATTTTTATTTATTTCAGAGAGGAAGGGAGAGGAAGAGAGAGATAGAAACGTCAATGCACACACTGCAGCTCTGCCCACCCGAGCGAGATCTCACCCTTCAGATGAGATAGGTCCATTGACTGGCTGCCTCCTGCATGCCCCCCACTGGGGACCCGTCCTGCAATCCAGGCATGTGCCCTTGACCTGACTCCAACTCGCGACCCTTGAGTCCGCAGGCTGACGCTCTATACACTGAACCAAACCGGCCAGGGCTTTCCCCAACCTTTTTGAGACCCGTGCGCGCTGGGCCGTGGGGCCACAATCTTGCAGACTCTGAGGTGTACGCGAGAATTTCCTAACCAACTTGGTAAAATGCATATTCCTGAGGTCTGCCTTAGAGAGTCTGCATTTTCAGTGTGTGCCCCACGGGACTCTGAGGTTGGAGAGACACGGCTAGATGAACCCGCTGAAGAAAGCAGCCACTGGCCGAGAGAAGCCACGCTGGGCCTGCCTCTACTCCCAATTCCCTCTGCGATCTCGGGCAAGTCATCAATCAGCTCCTCTGCCTCTTCCCTACATGACTTCCGTTTCCCTTCCAACTCAGATCGTGGAGGGTCTTGGTGGATACCTACAAAATACGATACTCCCGGAAATCATGTACAGAACATGTGGTGTGAGCTGCACGGGTCCAGAACGAGCAGCAGGACGGACAGGTGTGTCTTCTTCGAGGAAGAGCTGTGACAGATGCTGACAGGTGGGCAAGATTCAGAGGGAAGAGAAGCAGCACAGAGGACATCCCGAAGGAGGGACAGCACAAACAAGGGCCGGGAGGAGAACAGGAGTCGCAGGAATGAAGGGTTAGTAGGACATCGTGCCCAGGAGCGTGGACTCTGAAGTCGGGTTGTGTGTGCTCGAATCCCAGCTCCACCCAGCTAGTAAACTGAGTGACCGTCTCTGCGTTAATCCCCTCATGTGTAAAACAGGGCAGTGATGCCGAAACCGGTGTGGCTCAGTGGATAGAGCGTCAGCCTGCCGACTGAAGGGTCCTGGGTTTGATTCCGGTCAAGGGCATGTACCTTGGTTGTGGGCACATCCCCAGTGGGAGGTGTGCAGGAGGCAGCTGATCGATGTTTCTAGCTCTCTATCCCTCTCCCTTCCTCTCTGTAAAATATCAATAAAGTATATTAAAAAAAAAAATCTCGTTGAGCTCCTGTATAAAAAAAAATAAAATAAAATAAAAATAAAACAGGGCAGTGACAACAAGGGCTGACCTAACGCAGAGGGTTGTTGTGAGGACCTAATATTTAAAAAGTGCTTTATATTATTTAGCTTAGCCCTTTCCCCGCATTTCACTCCTGTTCTTTCCAGACTACTTTGTAGCAACTTGAGATTTTTGAGCGTCACCTTCTGCTTGAACTCTGCCTTCGGGTTCTAGGAGGAACTGCAGCCTGTGACTGGACTAGCAATGGATTCACCCACAGAGCTTAACGCCCCCCTCCACTGGGTCGTTTTCTCAGCTGTCCGATGAAGAAGATTCAGGAAAACTTTCACCCCAACAGGACAGAGAAGAATATGTACTGACGCTGAGTTATGGCCTGGTTTACAGGAGGAGACGTGGAGTGAGGACAATGGCATGTCTTTTTTTTTTTTTTTTAATATATTTTATTGATTTTTTTACAGAGAGGAAGGGAGAGGGATAGAGAGTTAGAAACATCGATGAGAGAGAAACATCGATCAGCTGCCCCCTGCACACTCCCTACTGGGTATGTGCCCGCAACCAAGGTACATGCCCTTGACCGGAATTGAACCCGGGACCCTTCAGTCCGCAGGCCGACGCTCTATCCACTGAGCCAAACCGGTCAGGGCGACAAGTCTTAAAAGAGACCTCAAAGAACTGTTTCCAACATGGCTGAGGAGAAGGAACGAGGCTATTCAAAACCGCAAGAAGAACAAGAAGGAACCAGTACTTCAGTGTGGCTGTGGTCACTGCCCATCACATCCAGGTCCTTCTGGTATTGTTAAGGATTATGACATGGTTTTGGCTGGCTTGCTTCAGTGGATAGAGTGTCAAGCCTGCGGACTGATGGGTCCAGGGTTCAATTCCAGTCAAGGGCACATGCTCAAGTGGGGAGCATGCGGAGGCAGCTGATCAATGATCCTCTCTCATCATTGATGTGTCTATCTCTTTCTCCCTCTCCCTGCCTCTCTGAAATCAATTATATATATATAAACTCACACCTTAAAAAAAGAATTATGACATGGCATACACTGTATTCTTGTACTCATTTGAGTTGTAACACATTTTTTTGATGTACTCTCAATTTTTAGTAGCAAATGTGTGTATAGGGCATCTTTAATAACTTGAGGCGTATCTGAAAAAAAAATAAAAAGCGCTTTGAATAAACTTGACGCAACTGTTAGAAAGGCTTCTGGAAGGCGGGGCCCAGGATGCCACAGAGCCTGCTGGGAAGAGAGACCCTTGGCTGAGGGTCCAGAGCACGATGGATGCTCCGGCCAACATCGGAGGGAAAGAAACACCTGCAAGAGGCCACAGGCTGGTTGTTAACTCCTGTGCCCGCGTGGTCTGGGGAGAAGGCAGAATTAGAAGGCTGATTCAGGTAGGGGAAAGGGAGCGCTGCGTTTGGGGAACTGCATCAAAGGCGAGCTCTCCCAGGGCAGCCAATGGGATCTAAGCATCAAAACAGCAACTGGGATGTTTTTTTAAAAAAATGAGATCAGCTTTGTGTGACTTTATTGTTTTTGCTTTAATCCTCACCGGAGGATATTTTCCCATTGATTTTCAGAGAGAGTGGAAGAGGGAGGGAAAGACGGAGAAACACACCGGTTGGTTGCTTCCTGCACGTGTCCCCGCCGAGGTACAGGCCCGAAGTACGTGCCCTTGACCGACTGGAACCCGGGGCCGCAGGCCAACGCTCTATCCACCGAGGCAAATCGGCTAAGGCAACTGGGATGCTCTCTGAGTGTACCGTTCCCTCATTGAATTCCCACACCCCCTGTGCGGTCCTTTTACGGTCACGTGGAACCAACTGAGACTCAGAGAGATGAAGCCGGCAAGGGGTCACCTCATTCCAAATCCGCCCCCACTCCCCCCCGCCCCCCATGCTGCCTGTAGTTTGCAGAGTTGGGGCCTGAGAGTTGGCGCCCCTCCTTCTCTGCAACTGAGCCGCTGCGCGCCCCCTGCAGTCTGGGCGTGGAACTGCTCCCGGAGGGAACGGGCGCGTTTCCCAGCCTTGTGCGGCTGTCACTGCTCCAACACCGCTCCCCTCGGTGCCTTTTTAGCGAGAAAAGTTCCTCAAAAGACCAAGGGCTCTTGGGCGCCCCTTCCTCGGAACGCTGCCCAGGAGGCACCGCGGCGCTCAGGCACTACATCGCCCCAAATGCCGAGGCGCTGGAGGGCGGGTGGGCTGCGGCCCCGAGTTCAGGGATGCAGCTTACCCCCGCTCCAGCCCAGAGTGGGTCACGCCTTTCCCCTTGCCCGCCACACTTCCGTTCCCAGCTCGAGCTGCCCACCCGCGGCGCTCCCGGTGGGAAAGCTCGGGAAAAACACCATCGGGAGGGGAGGGGAGGGCGCATGCGCACGGCGCGCCGAGCGGGGCGGGAGGGAGCGGCGGGGCCCAGGCGCGTCCGCCTTGCGCGTGCGCAGACGATCAACCAACGCCCGGGGATCGAGGCGCGGGTTTGGTGGCGCGTTTAGCGAAGTCGCACGTGAAGGGCAGCCGTGGCCGGAGGCGGGTGAGTGTGAGCCGAAACCGGGCTCAGGGGCCGGTCGGGCCAGGGAGGCGGCAGCCACGCAGGCGGGGCCGGGGCGGAGCCGAGAGGCTTGGCGAGCACGACTGGGGAGGGGTCCGACTGGGGACCCGGATCCTTGTTGCTATGCAACAGGGGGCGTCGTTACTAGGCAACGCGAGGCACGCGTTTCCTGGGAGCCGAGGGTTCCGAGGCTGCTAGGAAATCCGGCCGAGGCGAGGCGCGGTCCGGCTGGGGGACAAGGCCAGCGCTGAGCGCCTCGCCCCAGACCCCCGCCCCCCGGCCCAGCCTCCTGCGGCCTCGCTCCGAGCCCTTTGGGGTACCCTGAACCCATGGGCCGTGCCGGGTCCCTTGCCAGAGACGCCACCCAGCAAGGGCTTGGCAGGGGACACGCTGTTCGAAATAGCACATGCCGCTGACACCCTGTCTGGTAGGCTGGGCCCTGGGGAGGGCTCAGTTGGGCTGGGAAGCTGCCCCTTCGCCTGTCGCCCTGCCCCCCAACAGAGGCTGGGAAGCAGCTGTCGGGGTTGGCGGGGCTGCCCCCACCTGCCAGGACACTGACTTCATTCCCCTCCGTGGCAGCTTCGCCCGTCTAGGAGGCTCCTTGCAGCACCGGCTGCCCTTGGGTGGCCGCTGCGTGTTTGGATCAACTTTAAAACAAGCCTCCCCCACCTGTCTGCATGGCTCCCCGGGGCTGCCCCACCCTGCGCCCTCCCGGCTTCGGGCCAGGCTTCTAATGGTCCCAACGGGCACGGAGGAGCCGTGCTGTGGCGGGCGCTGGGGAGCCCGAGAAAAGTTAGCTGTCGGGTCTGGACCAGGGGGTGCTCCAAGCCTAAGGGGGAGGCAGGCGTGGGACCCCGGAAGCCCGCTGCAGCGCGGTGAGCAGTCTACGGGCGGTTTGGGTACTGCGCACCCTTTGTTTTGTTTTTTCTGTTTTTCGTTGTTTTTCTCCTTGTGCTGGCCCCGCCGCCTCTCGGTGTGCGCCGTGCTCCGAGTTCTCGCAGCGCCAGGTTAGCTCCTGCGGTAAGTCCCGGCCCTGTCTAACCCCGTTGTACACTGGACGGGACCGGGCCTCAGATAGAGTCACAGGCAGGAGATGGCGGCTTCCAGTTTGTGGCAGAATTGAGCCTGGGACCATAATGGAGGGACACGTTCAGGGCTTGGCCTGGAGTAGGCTTTTCCCTGATCTGACCTGACATGCCAACCGTGGTTCTGCATCAGAAGTTCCCTAGGAGCTCGGAAAACACTAGTTGGCTCCCTCGCGGGGAGAGTCGGAGATAGCTGGCCCCCGGGGGACAGACCCCCTTGCTGTGACAGGCTCCACCGGCCATTCTGATGGGCGACCAGTGCTGAGAATCACTGCTGCCCCCCAGGATGAGGAAGTCGGGGCCCGAAGAGGCACCCAGTCAGCTGCCCTCCTGCCCCGCGGTGATTCATAGGGTGAAAGAAAGCCAGGCAGAGGAAGCCTGCCTCTCAGCAAACCACACCCCACACGCAGAGTTTCCCGCTGCCAGGGCTAGAGGAAGCCGTTCCCCCCCCACGGGCTTCCCCGGCCCTGCCCGAGCCAGAGCGCGGCGGCCTGAACGGCAGGGGCAGGTGCAGTCCCCGGTTTTTGCTGTCCTCATCTCTCGCTTGGTATACACCATGACCTGTGAGCCCAGCAGGTGGGTCCCCCGTGGGTGGCCTTGTCCTGGGGGTCGGGGTGTCCTCTCACTTGGAGCTGGTGGATCCTGGGGAGAATGGGTGCCGCGCGAGGGTGTGGAATGAGCGAAAGGGCGAGATTGAGGTTTGGGGTTCCGGAGTCAAGTCCCAGTTCTGCTTTGGGACCTTGAGCAAGCCACCTGACCGCTCTAAGCCATCGTTTTCTGGGCGAAACGCGGAGAGTAGCGATACCTCCTAAGATCGCTTTAAACGGTGAGTGAAGTGGTGGGACAGCAAGCACCGTGTGAACGATAAAGCGACGCCATAGAGCCGGGCACGCACGCACAGTTGGTGACCGTGGCTGCGCCAGGCCCGCCGCTGCAGGAGGTGAAGCCGCCCGAGACGTGCTCCCCCTCAGAGCCAGGCTGCTCCCGCCCTGACCGCGGCGCTTTAGTGAGAAAGTGTGTGGCCGGGCGGTGAGGGGTCAGGTTCCTGCTGCCTGGGACTGACGCGGAGGAACGGACAGAGACTCCTGTTCAAGAAAGCAGAGAGATGGAGCAGCCAGTCACCTGCGCTGTTCTCTGCGCAGGACCCGCTGCAGAATCCTGTTCACGTTCCCAGCGCACCCCAGAGGCCAGCCGCAGGGCCACAGCCTCGCTGGGGAGGGTTTATTTCAGGCCCCCCCCCCCCGGCTCCCCGCAGCTGGGGCAGGTGGCCGCTTCACAGTGGAGGCCAGCGCAGAACTCAGCAGGCTGCCGTGGGGGGAGCAGCTCATGGCACGCTGACCTAGGATGGAGGCGGTGACATGTGACTCCTGCTGGTGGAGTTCCTTGGATATAGGATCCCGCCCGAGAGAGCGGGCCTGCCCTGTCAGTCCCCGGGGCGCGGATGACCCAGATAGCTCGGGAGCCCCCCGGCTTCCCTCGCCTCGGACCGTGGCCGGCAGGAGCCATCTGCTGCTTGATTTGTGCCAACGAGAGTAGAAGGCGTCCCAGCCTGGGGTCGTCCCTCGGGAATTGCCTGCTTCTCGGCCCTGCTCGGTCCCTCAGGGGAGACCTCAGCAGCTGTTTCGGGGCCAGGAAGTGCCCGAATTCGATATTTTTATAGATAACCCTTTCTTGAACCCTTCTCTTTCCCACAAAGCAAGAAGGGAACACGCTCTCCCCCCTCTCCTCCTCCATCCTGATGGCTCTGATTTCTGGCCAGCTCTCTGCCTGCCCTGGTAGCGGGCGAAACCTCAGGCCCCTGGCTGCTCCTCCCTCCACCCGGCTTAGCCTGTGAGTTCTGGCAACGCCCTGGAGCTACAGGTTCATTGGGGGGGGGGGGGGGGGCGGGGCCTGGAAGGGGCTGATTGACATCTCTCGAGCATGGAGGCCCAGAGTGGTTGGTACTGAAAACGGCTCTTGGCTGATCCACCCCTGCTTCACTGAGTCAGCGCTGGCTGGGTCCTAACTTGCCTGTAGCATCACGGAACACGACATCGAGCGCAGAACCCCAAGTGGTGAAGTGAATTGTCACGCTAAGTCACGGCGACGACTGATAGGTGCCTACTTCCTTTTCGCTTCCGGATAATCTTCTGTGTGGCTTTCTGCATCACCTCGGAAACGCACGTTGGCGACCATGTGGCAGGGAGCTGTGTGCAAGTGGTCTGCTGTCAGATGTACCTGGGTTCAAGCCCTGGTTTTTCTATTGATTTCAGGGAGGAAGGGTGAGGGGGAGAGAGAGAAACATTAATGATGAGAGAAAATCATGGACCGGCTGCCCCGAGCACGCCCCCTACTGGGGATCGAGCCGGCAACCCAGGCATGTGCCCTTGACCAGAATTGAACCCAGGACCCTTCAGTCTGTAGGCCGACTCTCTATCCACTGAGCCACACCGGCCAGGGCAGCTTTTTATTAAGAATGATACCTTTCCTTAAAGGTGGTGCTCTCAGCCTTTGCCTCCATTGGTGGCTGGGGAGCAGAGGGCCTTGTGAGTCTGTGGGTCTCGCCTTTGCACAGTGGAGCCCCCCGGGAGCTTGTGGTCTAAGCCTCGGCGCCTCCAGGCAGCGCCAGCCCTGGCGAAGCTCCCCGTGGCCCCGGGAGCAGCCGCATTGGAATCCGCTGCGGTACCTGCACCCCAGCGAGCCTGTGATTGGAGAGCAGAAGCTTAGGTTCAGTCCTGGCCTTTCCGCTCAGCAGGGACCCGGGGCTGACACGTCCCTCCTGTCTTCTCATCTGCACCGCAGGGCACGTGGCGGCATATTCCTGCTCGAGCAGTGACTGAGCGCCTTTCCTGATGTTGTTATGTGCGGACGATCCTATTTGTGCCCTATTTTTTTTTTTAAATTGTTGGGGGAGCGAGTGCTGGGACAGAAAGGGGGGCTCAGGGATGAGGGAGCAGAGGGGGAAGCAGCACGGAGTCAGCCAGCTGTGGGGAGCAGGACAGACTGTCACAGGCAGCAGAGGGGACACGGGCGTGGGGAGGGAAAGACGCAGACGTGTGTGGAGATGGGAGCAATCAGAGAGCTATTTGTGCGCTATTTTTAAGTTGTTTTTATATTAGCTTTGCCTTAAGTAGATTATAATCTCCTTGGGAACCAAGCCTTATAGACTTATATTATTTCTTGTGCCCAGAGCACCTAAGACAGACAGGCTTTCGGTGGTTAGGGCGGGAGCACGGGCAGAGAGAGCTGGCCCCGCTGAGGCGCGGAGCGGTGCTGCTGGCTGGTTGACAGGCGGGGTAAGGCGGGTGAGGGAGGAGTCCGGGACGGGAGGGTGGAGGGGGGGGGCCTCGGCGGAGGCAGAGCGTCTCCCTGCGGTCTGGCCCCCTGCTCACCCCGTGCTTCTCTCCCTGCAGACCCAGTCATGGCCGGTTCGGGCAGCATGTGGCCATCGCGCAAGCATCTGTTCCAAGTCCCCCTGCTGGTCCTAGTGGCCCTCGTCCTCCTCCACTCAGCGTCGTCCGAGCCCTCCCGAGACTCGGTGCCGCCCGGCAGGCAGAAGAGGGAGGTCCCCGTGGACTTCCTGAGCCAGATGGGCCGGGCTGTGCGGGGGACACTGGATGCCTGGGTCGGCCCGGAGACCATGCACCTGGTCTCTGAGGTGAGGGAGGCGGTGCCCGCTGGGCCCGCACACACGGAGGAAGATAGAGGAGGAGGCGTTGGCGGCCACTCCGTCTGTCTGGCCCGGTGTCCTCGGTGTGTCATAACCCCTGGTGGGCACAGCGTCCGCACGAGGAAGCAGACATACCTGCCCCTCGCGCTCCCACGGGTTGAATTCCACCTGCAGGCCCTCAGCTCCACCCCTGTCTTTCCTTGTTCCTGCCCTCCTGGCCAGAAAGGCTGGGAAGGGAGCCATCTTTACAAACCCGTGTCACCGGCCACTGTAGAGCCAGGCTTTGGTCTGCTGTGACCTAAGGTGGTGAGCTGGCACAGTACCCAGCGCTGCCTCATTCCTTCGCCTGTACGGGTGCGGGCGGGGCTCTCTCCCACCCGATGGATCTGATGGTTCCCTCGCTCAGACCCCGCGGCCACCCGCACGGTGTCCCGGCAGGTCCTCTGCGTTCGGGCCCAGGTGTCCTGGGTTCTAGCCCAGGAAGGAGGAGCGGCCTGCTGTCCGTGCCCGCGCACTGGAAGGGGCTGGGGAGGGCCCTCCGAGGCCTGGGCGGGCAGACGCCGGCTGGGAAGCGGGTGGGAGCCGGTCCTGCGGGCCTGGCCGGACCTGGTAGCGAGGCTTGGAGGGGACCCTCACTAGTCACGGGTTCATCTCCCCACAGACCGCGTCCCAGGTGCTGGGGGCCATCTCCTCGTGCATCTCCGTGGGCTTCTTCGCTCTGTCGGGGATCGCCGCCCAGCTGCTGAACGCCTTGGGGCTGGATGGTGAGTGGCCGGGAACTGGTGGGGCAGCCGGAGCTTAGCCCATCCCTTCCTGTTTGTGGGAGTTTACCTTTTCAGGGTCTACACTTCCCCCCAGCCTCCTGCCCACTCCCAGGGTTCCCGGAGGCCAGCCTAATAGCAGGCCGGAAATGCCGCCGCCCGCCAGAGTCGGCCTCCTGTCGGAGAGCATCGTGCTCAGCCATAGCCTCGCATGGAGCTCGCCCACAGCCCGGGAGCTACCCCCATTTTGTAGATGAAACTGGCTCCGCCAAGGCAAGGGACCTAACCAGGGCGGCAGGACGCGGAGCCGAGATCCAGGCTCACGTCCCCACAGCTCTGTGACCCTGTGGGAGGGGCTTTCTTTCCCTTGGCAGGGGTTTAAGTCCTCCCTCTCTTTGGGTTTGAACGGCCCCCTTGTCCCCCAGCCCCGCCCCCCCCTCCCCGCTGGCCCATCACCACTCCAGGCTGGCTGATTCTGTGACTCTGCCCCCTCAGGAGACCACCTCACCCAGGTCCTGCAGCTCAGCCCCAGCCAGGTGCAGACCTTCCTGCTGTGGGGCGCGGGGGCCCTGGTCGCCTACTGGCTGCTGTCCCTGCTCCTCGGCCTGGCCTTGGCCTTGCTGGGGCGGATCCTGTGGGGCCTGAAGCTCGTCTTCTTCCTGGTCGGCTTTGTGGCCCTGGTGCGCTCGGTGCCCGACCCTTCCACCCGGGCCTTGCTCCTCCTGGGCTTGCTGACCCTCTACGCTCTGCTGAGCCGGCTTACGGGCAGCCGGGCCTCAGGGGTCCAGCTGGAGGCCAAGGTCCGAGCGCTGGAGCGCCAGGTGGAGGAGATGCGCTGGCGGCAGAGGCGAGCGGCCAAGGGCACCCGGGGCCTGGAGGAGGAGTGAGGCCGCCCCGGCACCTTCGTCGTCTCCGTACCAAAGAGCTGAGCTGCTTCCGGGTCGCTGGCCCTCCTCCAGCCCCTGCCCCTCGCTTGCCCCGTCTCTGGACCCTCAGGACTCTTACCGCTGCCCCACCCCCAGCTGAGAGGGCGGGAGACCTGCCCCCTGCGGGTCTGTGACCCCTTTCTCTGCCCCCAGACATCTCTGCCGGGCAGCTCGGGAGCCCCCACCCCCAGCTCGTGCATCTGCTCTCTGAGCATCACTGCCATCGGCCGCCTGCGGCCACCCCGCCTTCCTGCTGCTGCCCTCGCTCTCCTGTCCTCTTTGCCTTTGCCAAGTCCCAGCTCCCTCCCTGTGTCCCCTCCCCGCCCTGCACTCCAACCCAACCACTGTCCTTCCAGGCCTGCTCCTTCCCTTCCTGCCCAGGGTGGGAGAGCAGGGCAGGGGGGGCCTGAGGGGGAGGGAGGTGGGGACATTGCCCTGTGGGGCCGCGGGTGGGATGGACATTGAGTCTGTTACAAGTGCCTTAATCAGAGCCAGTGGGCCCTGTGCGTGTCCTGGACCCTGTGCGTGCTGGCAGCCCCTGTGCGTGCCCTGGGCCCTGTGCGTGCCGTGGGACTTTGCGTGCCGTGGGCCCTGTGCATGCCGTGGGCCCCGAGCTTGCCGGCTGTCCTACTGTGTGTAGGAAAGTGCGCTGTGGCTGCTTTGTGTCGTGATTCCCCTTCAGCCGATGCAGCGGCTGGCTGCTCCGGAGGGTGCTTGCGAGCAGGCCCAGCAGTGGCTCGGTCCCGTGGGGGTCTCGGACCGAGGACGAAAGGACTCATCTGTCTGCGGAGCTGCAGGCGGCCTCCATCTCTCCACTCCCGCCGCCGAGGAGCTGCTGACCAGGCCACTGCCATGGCCCGGGAGGGTCACGGAGCAGACACACCGAGATGGCACCCCCTTCCCTTCACATGCTCCGCGGGGAGCAGGGGGCGCTCCTTCTCCCCTGGAGGCTCCGGTGGGCCGGGCACCCTCCTCTGCCGGCCGGCATGTGACACACGTGACGTGGAGAGTGACTACGTGCCCAGTTCTTACTGTCAAGGTTGACGTGGAGTCACAGCTGGCGTGATATGTATTTCTACCAGCGCTTGGTGGTTTTAAATAAAGTGCACGCTGTTCCGTTGTCCTGTGCCGCGTACTGCGCTCCGCAGAGTCCGCACTGCTTCCATTTCCTGCTGCAGCTAAACCCACCTCCGTAGCCCACCCTGTCCCCCGGCGGCGGTGGCCGAGCCAGGCTGGTGGGAAGGGAAGGCGGGAGGGAATGGGAAGGAAGGCTGGTACCAGGTACCCTTCCCTCCAGGAGCTGAGGAATGAGGGAGGCCTGCCCCATTATAAGCCCTCCAGGAGCTGACTGGCACCCCACGCCCTGGAGACTTGGGCCTCCTCCTAGCCCAGAGGGTTTCCTGCCCTGGGGCTCCTAACCCAGCCCGCAGCTCTGCTCGGTTGCTGGTGGAGGGCCTGGGCGGGGTTTCTTTTGTAAGCTTCCCTGGAGACGCTGCTGTTCGGCCAGGTGCCCTGCTCTGGACCCTCCCAGCGGCCTAGCAGGCGAGCCTGGCCCGGAGGCTGGGAGGCCGGGACCTGGGAGGCCGGCCTTCTCTGGGGAGCAGAGGCAAGTCCTCACACTTCCCGCGCCCACAGGCCTGTCCCCAGGATGGCGCTGGGCATGAAAGCAGCTGCCTGCGCCTGGAGTCCTCCCTTCCCCGCAGGGGCCCAGGCCTCAGTCAGGGCGGGCCACGTGGTTGTCACCGGCCCTATTGGCCCGTTTCACCCTTTTACACCCGATGCTGCAGGGTCCCCCCTTGTCCTTGAATTCAGGTTCGGATTCCAGGGTTACACGCCTTTACAGGTGAGCTGCGTGATGGTGGTGGTGGGGGGAGGCAGAGGGGTGGCCTCTTCCTTAGTGGGGAGCTTCTGAGACCGAGCGCACGGACGCGTCCTGCCCCTCTTGGCAACGGCGGGTCAGGCTCCCGCGGTGCAGTCTCCAGGGAAGTGGCCTTCGTCCCCACTTGGCGCTGGGGGGCGCCCCGGGGTGGGGACGCGTAGGGCACTAGGACCCGGCGGGGCGGAGGGACAGCCCGCGTGCCGCGTGCCCTGCGCTCCCGCCCACATCCTGCTCGGGCTCCGCTCCGCTCCCGCTCCATTGTCTGGGAGCTGCCGCCGCGGCTGTGCGGCGGGCGCTGGCGGCCGGGACTCGGCCGCGGGATCGGGATCGGGATCGGGATCGGGCCGGCGCCTGGCGGGCGCGGAGATGCCGGGCGGCCCGCGACCTGAACCGCCCGCCTAGTCCCGCCTTCCGTGGGGAGGGCGCGCGCCCGGATGGAGGGGCGCGCGGCAGCGGCCCCCCGGGGACCCTGCGCCCCCGGACTCTGCCTCCTGGTGGTCCTCGCCCTGGATGTCGTGAGAGGTCAGCGGAAGGGGTGGGGCGGGCGGGGGGCGGCTGGGCCCGGGGCCAAGCCCGAGCTCAAGGGATGCCCGAGGGCCGGGAATCTCGGGTGCTCGGACTGAGCCCACGGCGTGCCCGGAGTGCTGAAGAGACCTCACCCGGGAGGACCCTCCCCATGGCTGCCTTCACCCCGCACCACCCGGCAACCCCTTCCCGACCCAGGACAGCCGGTCAGGGCCCGCACCTCCACAGCCTCCCCTCCAGCCAGGGCTCTGACCCGGGCGCCAGCTCCCTTCTCTGCCCTCAGAGCTGCACCCCGGTGGCCGCTAGCCTCGTCCTCCCACCATCAACCCACCCCGGGGCCGGAAGCTGCCCCTTCGCAGGGACCTTGGAGGGACTGGTAGATATGCAGCCGCTCTCCCTGCCCCAGGGAGTTCTTTGACCTTGGAGTCCCAAGAGATTGCCCCATCCGTGCCTTCCTGGGCGCTTAGGGAATCCCCATCCCTGGAGAGGGCCAGCGGCTCCCCGTGGCTTGGGCTGCGGCTGTAGGTGGATGATGCTACAGAAGAGTGGGGCACAGTGAGGCATTCTCCACCCCCCCCCCCCCAAAAAAAAAAGCTGAGATCTGGATGCGGGAAGTCCGTGGGAGTCAGGCCTCCCAGCATCTTGTCATTATCCCGGCAATGGAGCAGGAGGAGGGAGGCAGGCCAGTGGCTGCCCCTGGGAGCCATAGTCACTCACCTGTTACACTTGGGGCCGGGGGGCGGGAGGGTAAGTGTCTCAGACACATGCTCAATGATGGGGAGCATCACGAAGGAGGTTGAAACCATCAAGACCCCAGCCCAGCAGTGGGGCTGGGAGGGAGCGGCTCTGGGGCTGCTTTCAGCCACCTGCCCCCCTCCCCGGGGACCCGCAGGAGCCCAGAACCCTCTCACAGAGAGGAGAGCCTGTCACGTCCATTAGCAGCGGCAGCCACCCCTGCTCCACACGCCAGTTTACACAGCCCTCCCCTGTCTCCTGTGTCACCGGCGCCAGTTCTACAGGTGCGGGAGCAGAGGCTTCCAGAGTTAAAGGACTGGCCCAACCTTCCCTGAGGCCGAGTCCTAGGACATCCGCTCCAGGGAGAGCTGCCCAGCATGTGATCCGGGATCAGGCAGACAGGCCCCGGGTGATAAACAGGAAGATAACCAATTCAGAGAAGGCAGCCAGAGCTGCACATAGCGGAGGGGATGGGCGAGAGTGCAAGCAATCAAGGAGGGCTTCCTGAAGGAGGCGACATTCTCTGTTGGCCCGGAAGCGGGAGGGAGAGACCCAGAGTCTAGGGGGTGAACACTGCTGCAAGCAGCATAGGGTGGAGAGAGAGGCAGAGCGTGGAGGCAGGGTGGTCCAGTGGTTGATGCCTGGGCGCTGACTCCCAGCTCCACCACGCACCAACTGTGGGGCCCCAGCAGGTACTTAACCTCTCAGCCTCTTTGTCTCAGCCGTAAAATGGGATTAGCCCGGCCGGCGTGGCTCAGTGGTTGAGCGTCGACCTATGAACCAGGAGGTCACAATTCATTCCCAGTCAGAGCACATGCCCGGGTTGTGGGCTCGATCCCCAGTGGGGGGTGTGCAGGAGGGAGCCGATCCATGATTCTTTCTCGTCGATGTTTCTATCCCTCCCTCTCCCTTCCTCTCTGAAATCAATAGAAAGAATTTGAAAAAGAAATAAACATAAAATGAGATTAATAGTCATAGAACCTAGTTCTCAGTTGTTACAAAAACTGAAAGTTAGTCCATGCATGTAACGTGTTTTATTTTATTTTATTTTTGTTTTTTTTATGAAGTATTTTTTTAAAAATATATTTTATTGATATTTTACAGAGAGGAAGGGAGAGGGATAGAGAGCTAGAAACATTGATGAGAGAGAAACATCGATCAGCTGCCTCCTGCACACCTCCCACCAGGGATGTGCCCGCAACCAATGTACATGCCCTTGACCGGAATCGAACTCGGGACCCTTGAGTCCGCAGGCCGATGCTCTATCCACTGAGCAACACCGGTCAGGGCCATGTAACGTGTTTTAAATGGTGGCCTGCACATAGCTAGTGTTCTAAAGTGTGGATTATTATTGTTAGGCCTGACCGATAGTCAGTGGGGTGCACCCCGAGTATGGTCTGGGTGGGCCTTTGTCCTGGTTATTCAATACCAGACTCTCTTCCCAGCTCCTGTTCCCACCTCCCCCCCCTCCCCCTCGCACTCGGTACCTGGTTGGGATCAGGATAGAAGGGAGCACATATGGGAAACTGGTGCAGAGTTGCCATGGTGATGATGGAGGAGGAGGGGGGACGTCCAGCCACGTCTGGCCAGGGCCTGGGGGCAGAGAAAGGGTCTCTACTTCTGCACACTCACCTGTTACCTGCTGGGCCCTGCCTAGAGAGAGCTGCCCCACAGTGCCTTGGTGCCAGGGGCAGTTACATAAGGGCTAGGAGGGGGGCGGAGGAGGGGGGGCCCCCGAGAAAGCTCTGCTGGCGGGAGAAAGGCAGGAAAAGGAATGGCGTGGGGCTGGCATCCGGTCCTGGGCTCCGATTCACATCCCGGCCGCCACCTGCTACCTCTGACCCTCTTCGGGCCTCAGTTTCCTCGTCTGCGCGGTAATGGGCCCTCCTCGCCACAGGCTGGGCCTGTGTAACGCCTCCTTCCTCCTGCCCGCGGCGCGGTGCCCCCAGCTCTGCAGCTCGCCATCTCTGTCTGCCCCTCTCGCTCCTCAGTGGGCTGTGACCAGGGCCCCCCGGACCCCGTGTACCTGCCGGCAGCCCTGGAGCTCCTGGACGCCCCGGAGCACTTCCGCGTGCAGCAGGTGGGCCGCTACCCGCCTGCCAACGGCTCTCTGGGCTCCCGGTCCGAGACCTTTCTGCTCCTGCAGCCCTGGCCCCGGGCCCAGCCGCTTCTCCGGGCCTCCTACCCGCCCTTTGCCACTCAGCAGGTAAGGGGGGGCCCCCCGGGGCTCCCAGGCTAACGGGACTCAGGGCCGCGGTCTGCTGTGTGTGGCTCGGGCCTGCCCCAGCCCGGTTTCCAGAGGGGGAAGCCGAGGCCCATAAAGGCTCTCTCCTGCCAGGCTGGAACTGGAAGCCTGGCCTCCCATCTTCCCACCGTACTCCCCCTCCCCCCGCTGCCGTGTTGAGCGCCCCCATTCTCCCTGCAGGTTGTCCCTCCTCGGGTCGCCGAGCCCCACCAAAGGCCAGTCCCGTGGGACGTGCGGGCCGTGTCGGTGGAAGTGGCAGCGACGCCAGCGGAACCCCACGCCCGAGTGCTCTTCCACCTCAAAGGGCAGGACTGGCCGCCGGGGCCTGGCAGCCTGCCTTGTGCCCGACTCCACGCCACGCACCCCGCAGGCACAGCTCACCGCGCCTGCCGCTTCCAGGTGAGCGGTGGGCCCCGCCCAGGCTGGCCCTGCTGCTGTGCCTGCGGGGGTGGGGGGTCCTGGAGTAGGAGAAAGAGGGCTCGGCACTCCTGGGAAGTGTGGGGTCCCGGACCCCCTGACTCCAATCTTCTCTGCTGGCTTTCCGGGGACCCCGCGAAGGTTACTTAGGGTCCCTTACGGCGTCCAGTCCAGTGTATGTGATTTTGGGCAAGTAACTTAACCTCTCTGGGACTCAGCTTCCTCACCTGTAGAAGGGGGCAGTAATAGCCCCCAGCTCATATGGGGGCGGGATAGACACCGAGTGAGTGGGTGCCTTGCCTGGCGCAGAGCCGCCCTCCAGCAGGGGCGGGCCTTATCGGCAGTGTGGGGTTCAGCACCGCGACCCCGCTGTTTAGGAGTCTATGCGGGAAACCGCGGGAGAGAGGCGTTAGTGGACTTTGGGATCTGAGAAACCGGAGCTGCAGTCGGGGCGGCCAGGGCCCGGATAGGGGGAGGCATTCGGGTCGGCTCCCCTGGACGCCTTCCGAGACCCCGCCCGGCCCTGTCCCTGGTTGGCCGCGTCACCTGGGAGTCGTCGCTGGCCCTACGTGTGACCCTGGGTTCCTGACACGCCACCATGGCCGTCGTGTGTTTGCAGCCGTCCCTGGGCGCCTGCGTGGTGGAGCTGGAGTTCCCCGCCCACTGGTTCTCCCCGGGTTCCACGCGGGCCGAGCTGGCCTACACGCTGGAGCCCGCCGCCGAGGGTCCCGGGGGCTGCGGCCCCGGCGGGGAGGACCCGGGGGAGCAGGCCCTGCCCGTGGGCAGTGTGGAGCTGCGCCCGGCGGACCCCCCCCAGTACCAGGAGGTGCCCTTGGATGAGGCAGTGACTCTGCGGGTGCCCGATGTGCCCGTGCGGCCCGGCCAGCTCTTCAGTGCCAGCCTCCTGCTTCGCCGCAACTTCACAGCCAGTGTCCTGACCCTGCGGTGAGTGCCAGGCCCCGGGGCAGGGGCTCCTCTTGGGGTCCTCACTGGGATCTTTGACTGTAAAACGGGGGTCCACCCACCCTCCAGGCCAAGCACCGTGATGGCCCGGGCACAGGCCAGACCCCGCAGTGGGCACAGCCCTGACCTTGAAGTCAGAAGTAGGACGCCCTCCTCTCCTGGGTCCTTGGTCTAGTGGGGCGGACTCACAGGGCAGCTGGGAGGCTCTAGAGCAGGGGTGGGCAAACTTTGTGACTCGAGGGCCACCATGGGTTCTTAAACTGGACCGGAGGGCCGGAACAAAAGCATGGATGGAGTGTTTGTGTGAACTAATATAAATTCAAAGTAAAGGAGCGGAGGGGAGAGCAAGAGAACCCTCCGCTCTTTCGGCTCCGCGGGCCGGATAGAACAGCCGAACGGGCCGGATCCGGCCCGCGGGCCGTAGTTTGCCCACGGCTGCCCTAGAGAGTAAACAGGAAAGGGCTTGAAACTGGCAAGTGCAGTGCCTGGGGGTGGTGAACGCTCTGACGCCTCGGGAGGGGTATTGGCCCCAACCTCGCTCGTTTGCATGTTCTCCCGCTTGCCGCCCTTACCACGGGTCCCTCCCCTTTGCACCGAGCCCACACGTCTCCACAGAAAGGACCTCCCCTAACGCGGCCCCCACCCCACCTCAGTGACAAGGGACTGGTCTCTTCCATATTTGGATTTGTGTGTGCCCTTCCCTCTGTGTCTCCAAGGTGCCTGTCCCGTCCCCATCCCTCACGTCCTCCTGTGCTCATTAGATCTTTCCTGGACTTAAACTATTCCCAGCCCCGTATCTCCACTCTGGAGAGGGGAGCCAGGCCCGGGGCCCCCCAGCGCTAGGGAAGGGGGCCGGATGGGCGGGAGCTGGAGGGCATGCTCTGCTGAAGCACCAAGTGCGGCGGGGGCCGGGGGGCCGGGGTGAGGTGGTGAGGAAGGGACCTTCATCCTGCCAGCGGGAGAGCTTTCTGAAGGACGTGGCATCTGAGCTGCTGGAGGTTTGGAGGATAAGCAGGTGAAGGAAGGAGGGGTAGGCGGGCGGAAGGCCCGGAATGAGCCGAGGCGTAGAGGCACGGATGGCGTTGTGTATGTGGGAAAGAACTCTGGGTGTAGCGAGAGCAGAGTGATGGGGAGCTGTCACGGCTGGAGATTACACGGGACCAGACCCTGGGAGGCCTTGAATGCCAGGCTTGGGCGTGACCTGTGGCCAGTGGGGAGTCGTACGTGGTCCGGGGGTGGGGAGAGCTACGTGGCTGACCTGCGCCGAGGCTGCGTCCTTCTGGATTGGAGACGGCGAGGAGGATAGTCAGACCTGAACTCGGGGACGCCCGACGGGAGGCTTAGCCCCGCGTCTTCCCGCTGGACCCCGCCCACAGCTTAGCACCCACCTTGACAAATGGCACCTGCTTGTCCTCCCCAGCATCAAGGTGAAGAAGGGGCTGCATGTGACGGCTGCCCGCCCAGCCCAGCCCACCCTCTGGGCTTCCAAGCTTGACCGCCTCAAGGGCTCCAAGCACCACACCACCCTCATCACCTGCCACCGTGCTGGGCCCACAGGACCCGACGCCAGGTGGGTGGTTGGCTCCCCGGTGCAGGCAGAGGGGGAGGGGTGCTGCGGGCTGATTACGGGCTCCAGGGCACAGGCTGCGCTCTGCATCGTCTCCCCATGTGAGCAGGCGAAGGAACAGACTCCTTCAAGGAAGCAGTGTACGCAGATAGAGCATCCATCCATCCATCCATTCATTCACTCACTTATTCATTCACTCATCCATCCATCCATCCATTCATTCACTCACTTATTCATTCACTCATCCATCCATCCATTCATTCATCCATCCATCCATTCATTCACTCACTTACTCACTCACTTACTCATTCATCTGTCCGTCCGTCCGTCCGTCCGTCCATCCATCCATCCATTCACTCATCCATCCATCCATCCATCCATCCATCCATCCATCCATCCATCCACTAATCCATCCATCCATCCATCCATCCATCCACTCATCCATCCATCCATCCATCCATCCATTCATTCACTCACTTATTCACTCATCCATCCATCCATCCATCCATCCATCCACTCATCCATCCATCCATCCATCCATCCACTCATCCATCCATCCATCCATCCATCCATCCATCCATTCACTCATCCATCCATCCATCCATCCATCCATCCATCCATCCATCCATCCATCCATCCATTCATTCACTCACTTATTCATTCACTCATTCATTTATCCATCCATCCATCCATCCATCCATCCATCCATCCATCCACTCATCCATCCATCCATCCATCCATTCACTCACTCATCCATCCATCCATCCATCCATTCATTCATTCATCCATCCATCCATTCACTCATCCATCCATTCATTCACTCATCCATTCAGCTACTCTGTATCCACCCCCAGCCACATGCCAGGTGCAGTGAGTGTGAGTCTCATTCCAGGTGATGCCCAGCCCCCCAGTGACGGCCCTCACAGCCATCACCCCACCTCCCCCAGCACCAGATGGGTCCCTTTGGGGGGCTATTGCTATTCCCAAAGCCCAGCTGCACTTCTTTTTTTTTTTTTTTTAATATATTTTATTGATTTTTTACAGAGAGGAAGGGAGAGGGAGAGAGAGCTAGAAACATCGATGAGAGAGAAACATCCATCAGGTGCCTCCTGCACACCCCCTACTGGGTATGTGCCCGCAACCACAGTACATGCCCTTGACCGGAATCGAACCCGGGACCCTTGAGTCCGCAGGCCGACGCTCTATCCACTGAGCCACACCGGTTAGGGCCCAGCTGCACTTCTTAACATTTACACTCTTCTTCCTCATGCCCTGAGCCTGGGTCAAGGCCATGGGCTTTGAAGCTCCTGGTTTTGACACTTACTTGGGCAAACCAGTTCATCTCCCTGCCACCCCCTGCCCCCAACACACACACACCAGAGCCTCAGTTTCCCCACGTGTGAAATGGGGCTAATACTGCATCCCTTAGGGTTTGTGACGATGAGATGAGATGCTGTACAGCCAACATCCAGGCTGGTTCCTGGCACCCAGCAGGCACTTGGTCCAAGCAAGCTGTGAGGGCTATTCAGGGGGGTCGTGTGCCAGTTGTGGGCCTTGGAAGTGTACCTTCCTTCTTGATAGAAATTGAGTCAGGTGCTTTATGCCACCCTGATGGCTGTGGAAGGCAGAGGGTCGAGTGGAGGAGGCCCAGGAAGGCAGGAGAGGCAGCGAGCATGGGGGTGGGGGAGGGTGAAGGAGCCTCGTGGATCCTGCAGGGGCCAAGACTGGAGGGGAGCTTGGGCGCTGGGGCCAGGAAGCTTGGGTTTAATGCCAGCCCTGCCGCTCTTCCCCGTGTGACCTTGGGCGAGTTATGTGACCTCTGAGCCTCGGTTTCCTCATCTGTAAAATGGGGATGATCACAGACCCTCCCTCAGGAATCCAGAGCGCCTGGCTGCTAGCAAGCACTCGGTCTCTCTCTCCTCTGCCAGCAGCCCCCGCGAGCTGTCCGAGTTCCTGTGGGTGGACTTCCTGGTGGACAATGGCACTAGCGGGGGCCTGGCAGTCACTCGCCCCGTCACGTGGCAGCTGGAGTACCCAGGCCAGGCTCCTGAGGCAGAGAAGGACAAAATGGTGTGGGAGGTCCTGGTATCGGAGCGGGACATACGAGCCCTCGTCCCACTGGCCAAGGTAAGGGGTGTCCCCTCTGCCCAGCCAGGTGGGGGGGCCGCGTGAGGCGAAGAGCTGGGGGCTGAGCTCCTCCTGCACCCCCAGGCCGAGGAGCTGGTGAATACAGCACCACTGACTGGAGTGCCGCGGCGGGTCCCCGTGCGCCTTGTCACCGTGGACAGCGGGGGGGCTCTGGTGGAGGTGACAGAGCACATTGGCTGCGAGTCGGCCAATGCCCAGGTCCTGCAGGTGAGTGGCACATGCCAGTCCCACGTGAGCCCACGGTTGTGTGCAGGGATGCACACACAGCTTTCCTCCTTCCCCATTCAGGTCCCCACGAGACAGCTTCGTGACCCCGGGAACCTCTTGGGGGTGCCACAGCTTCACCTTCCTTTGTTCCCACCCCCTCTCCCCAGAGTCCAGTGGGAGCTCAGTGACCCCCGCCCCCCGCTCAGGCCCTGTCCCGTTCATCCCTGCGCTGGCGAGTGAACTGCCGTGGGGGAGAGGAGGGCATGTACTTGGGGACCAGGAAGTTTCTGTTTGAAACCCTTGGTGGTCAGCTAGCTGTGTGGTTGTGGACAAATCTCTTAACCTCTCTGAGCCTCAGCTTCCTAAGCTTTATATTTTATTGATTTTTTACAGAGAGGAAGGGAGAGGGATAGAGAGTTAGAAACATCGATGAGAGAGAAACATCGATCAGCTGCCTCCTGCACACTCCCCACTGGGTATGTGCCCGCAACCAAGGTACATGCCCTTGACCGGACTCGAATCTGGGACCCCTCAGTCCACAGGCCGACGCTCTATCCACTGAGCCACACTGGTTAGGGCAGCTTTCTAAGCTTTAAAATGGGAATGCACTTCAGAGATGTTGCAAGATTGGAAAACAGCCTACCTCAGTACCCAGCAGAACGCAGGGGCAAAAGCCAGCAGGGACCGTTGTTACAATTATATAACGATGAACAGAATGGTGATTATTGTTGGAGCCTCGTCATGACCCATAAGATGAAACGGGGGCTGGGCAACGCTCCCCGTCTTGACGCTCTAAGAGGGGACGCTCAGAGCCTGCATTTCCTACACCCTGGCCTCCCGAGGGGAGAAAGGTGCCAGCAGTGGCCCTTGGCCCGTGTGTAAGTGGGTCCTCCCGACCTGTAGCAGGTTGGCAGGTGGCTCCGGCAGCAAAGTCAGAGGCCAGCACTACGAAGGCAAATTTTGGGGTTCAAACCCTCCTCTGTCAGGAGAAAGATTCTGTCTGCAGATAGCCATGTCCCCAACTGAGCCCCACACGCGCTTGGGGTGTGGCCCCTCCCGGGAGGCGGACCCTGGCCGCATGGTGAAGTCTTGCTCTAAGGACATGCATTTCCGTGGGCGGGGGCAGGGTGCGCTCTGGTACTCCCTGGCTTGGCCCACGCCCTGCCCTCCCACAGGTGTCCGAGGCCTGTGACGCCGTGTTTGTGACTGGCAAGGAGAGCCGGGGCGCTCGAGGGGTGCGGGTGGACTTCTGGTGGCGCCGGCTGCGGGCCTCGCTGCGGCTGACCGTGTGGGCCCCGCTGCTGCCCCTGCGCATCGAGCTGACGGACACCACCCTGGAGCAGGTCCGCGGCTGGAGGGTCCCCAGCCCGGCTGAAGGGTGAGTGGAGGCCTGGAGAAGCTGGCTGGCCTTGGCGAAATTGTTCGGGGACTGAGAGAGGGCCCGGGGACACAGCCACGGGCTCCAGCTGGGGTCTGAGACTGCCCAGTTGCTTGTGGCTCCTTCCACCATCCCGGCCCTTCATTGCCCAGCCTCTGCCCATCATTGCCGACCTCCACGCGCTCCTCCTCCCCCACCTTCCCGCACCTGGATGGTACAGACCCTTCTCCTATGTCATCTGATCCATCATGTTTGTGGGCGCTCTGCCCCTGCACCCCCCTCCCCTAGAATGCAAACCCTTGAAGGCAGCTCACTGCTGTGTCGTCAGCGCCAAAGATGGCGCCTAGATCAGTCAAGATTGAGGCTGTCCCACCAGAGCCCAAGGGTGCGTGGCCTCAGGAACCTGAGCCCCGGGACCCTGCAGAGAGTAACCCTGTCTCCCCCATGGGAGGGGGCTCTCCTCCAGCCACCGCCAGGTCCCAATTAGGAGCAGGAGGGAAGGGGGGCGGGGAGAGCAGCTTGATGGATAGGTACAGGCACCAATCAGGAATGGGGCCGGCACTCGGCGCCTGCAGGTGGAGGGCCTGGCCCAACAGGGTGTGCCTGTGGGCGGGGTTTTAAGAACGGGGCGGGGCCTCGCGACTGGGGGCGGGGCCTGCGCTAACGCCCCGCCCCCGGGCCACCCCTTCCCTGCAGGGCGCCGGAGCCCGAGGCAGCGGCCGGGGAGGAGGCGGAGCGGCGGGCGCGGAGCTGCCGCCTGCAGTACCAGCGCGCGGGCGTGCGCTTCCTCGTCCCCTTCGCGGCCCACCCGCTGGACGGCGGCCGCCGCCTCACGCACCTGCTCGGCCCCGACTGGCTGCTGGACGTGTCCCACCTCGTGGCGCCTCACGCCCGCGTGCAGGACCCCCGCGTGGCGTCGCTGGAGGGGGGCCGAGTCCTGGTGGGCCTGGAGCCCGGGGTCACCTCCATCGAGGTGAGCAGCTCCTTCCGGGAAGGCGCAGGGGCCCCCAGTATGTTCATGGGTGGGTGTGAAGGGTCGGAGCGGCTGCGGGGGGGCCTGAGCCCAGTGAGATCGGGGCTGGGTGGGAATGGATGGCGGGGGGAGAGGCTGGATTGGGTGTGGGGGGACCAGGTCTGGAGGGAGGAGGGACAGACCTACCAGATCTGTCCCCCACGTATAGGATTGGGGTGCAGGTATGTGTAGGGTCTGGTGTTAGAGCAGGGAGGGTGGGGCAGCCTTGGTGGGGCTGTCTGTGTAAGAGGACCCCACCGCCGGCCCCTTGTCGCCCTCAGGTGCGGTCCCCCCTGTCGGACTCCATCTTGGGGGAGCAGGCGCTGGCCGTGACAGATGACAAGGTCTCCGTGCTGGAGCTGCGGGTGCAGCCGGTCATGGGCCTGTCCCTGGCCCTGAGCCGGGGCACCGCCCACCCCGGGGAGGTCACAGCCACGTGCTGGGCGCAGTCAGCCCTTCCCGCCCCAAAGCAGGTGACCGCTGGGGATCAGGGGGCTACGGTCAGTCCCCCAGGTGGGGGTCGATGACGGGAGTGGGAGGGTTTTCGGAGTAAGGACTGGCTGCCCTGGAAGGCAGTGAGCTCTCCGTGGCTAGAGGTGACCAAGCAGTGGCCGGAGTGTGTCAGTGGGAGGTTGATGGTGGCTCTAGCTGAGGACCCTCCTGGTGGCTCGGACCCGGGGGCTGAGTGGCCGACAGGGGATTGACGCCCGTCCCCTCTCTGCCTGTGTTTGTCCCTCTGCCTGTCTGTTTCCTCTCTGGTCCCTCCCCTCCGTGTGGCCTGTCTCTGTGGGAGTGTCGTGTGCATGCGTGCCTGCCCTCGCGTGTCTGCCTGTCTGTGCCCCGCAGGAGGTGGCCCTGTCCCTGTGGCTGTCCTTCTCCGACCACACCCTGGCCCCCGCCGAGCTCTACCACCACCAGGACCTGGGACTCTCCGTCTCGGCCGAGGAGCCCAGCGCCGTCCTGCCAGCCGAGGGGCGGGGTGCCCGGCTCGGGGTGGTGGTGAGTGGGGCGGGCCCCGAGGCGCTGCCTCTGCACGTGTCTCTGCACCCACCGGAGCCCTGCCGCCGGGGCCGCCACCGCGTGCCGCTGGCCTCGGGCACCACGTGGCTCGGGCTGCCCCCGGATCCCACCCCGGCCCCGGCCCTGCCGTCTAGCCCTGCCGGGAACTCCCCGGCCACGGAGGCCAGTGTGGGTGGCGAAGGGCGGGCGGCAGGCAGTGTGGGGGGCAGCGGGGTTGTGAGGGGCAAGTTTGAGCGGACCGAAGAGGCCGGGCAGGAGGAGGAGGAGGAGGCAAAGGCGGGGGAGGGGGAGGGGGAGGGGGAGGAGGAGGAGATGGTCCCCGCCCCTCGGCGGGTCACCAACCTGGAGCTGGGCATGTACGCCCTGCTGGGCATCTTCTGCCTGGCCATCCTCATCTTCCTGGTCAACGGGGTGGTCTTTGTGCTGCGCTACCAGCGCAAGGAGCCCCCCGACAGCGCCCCGGACCCCGCCTCCCCGCAGCCCCACAACTGGGTGTGGCTGGGCACCGACCAGGAGGACCTGAGCCGCCAGCTAGACCGGCAGCCCCCTGGCCCCCTCGAGGGGGAGAGGGGCTGCCCCTGCGAGAGTGGGGGCGGGGAGACCCTAACCCTGGCCCCCGCACCTACCGCGGGCACCCCCGGCACCCTGGCCCGGAAAGAAGCTGGGGGGCGCCGGAAGCGTGTAGAGTTCGTGACGTTCGCGCCAGCGCCCCCAGCCCAGCCGCCCGAGCCGCCCGTGGGGGCCCCTGCCGTGCAGTCCATCCTGGTGGCGGGCGAGGAGGACATCCGCTGGGTGTGCGAGGACATGGGGCTGAGAGACCCCGAGGAGCTCCGCAGCTACATGGAGAGGATCCGGGGCAGCTCCTGACCCCCCGGCCGGCCTGGCCGGCGGGTGGCCTCCCGCTCGTCCTCTGGTGCTCACTGACCCGTCCCCGCCTGGTCCCGCCCTCACCAGGCCCCGCCCGGGCCCCTGCTCGGCTCCTGGTCACGGGTCGCGGTCACGAGGAAGGGCTCAGCCCCTTATTTATGGGAATCGTGTCACCCTGATGTTGGGTACAGAATAAAGGGAGAGGGAACCCCGCAGGCCTGCGCTGTCTGTCCGGGGGAAGCAGCGGGGTGGGGAGGGCGCGTCAGCCCCTGTCCCTGCTGGCGCAGCTCGGGGAGGCGGGGCCACGCGCTGCCCTCTCGTAGCGACCAGAGATCCTCATGAACAGCAGGGCCGCGGCCACCTGAATGCCGGCCAGCAGGAAGAAGTACCGGTCCATGCGGCAGTTGTTGATGTTCCCTGGGGAGGGGAGAGGCTGGCATTGGGGCGGGCAGGGTTCCCTGGGGAGGGGAGAGGCTGGCATTGGGGCGGGCAGGGTTCCCTGGGGAGGGGAGAGGCTGGCATTGGGGCGGGCAGGGTTCCCTGGGGAGGGGAGAGGCTGGCATTGGGGCGGGCAGGGCCCCCTGCGCTGGCAGCGGCAGCAGCGTGGCCAGGAGGCGGATGGGAAGGCCCTGTTCTTTCTGGGGCTGAGAACAGCTCAGGGAAAGCGGCCCCCCCACCGAACGGCCGAGTTCCAGCAGCAGGAAGGCACCGGGAGGCCCCCCGAGTTCCATGCTTCCCCTTGACAGTTGGGGAAACTGAGGCCCAAGGAGGGCAGGCCGTGCTGGGGTGATTGGCCCACTTCAGCGAGAGCCCCGTTCTCTGAGCCCAGCCTGCTGCGGGTCAGAGCGCTTGGCCGGCCACCTCCTTCCCAAGCCTTCCCCGCCCGAGCCCCCCAACACCCCGCTCCCAGGGAGGCCGCTCACCCTGGTCCTGGGGGCAGTGCAGCCAGCCCCTTGGCAGGGACAGCAGAGCCACCAGGCTGGAGCCCAACAGCGAGCCCACCCCCGACAGGGAGAAGAAGATGCCCATGATGGCGCCCTGCATGGAGCGCGGGGCCTCTGAGTATGCGAACTCCAGGCCTGCAGAGAGGAGAGAGGGGTGAGCGAGGTGGCCAGGCCCTGCCCACCGGACCCCCACCCCAAAGCCAGCCACACTCTGGTTTTCCCTAGATGCCTGGCTGCTCCGTGGCCATGACAACGCCCGTGCCTGGCACCTCTGCCCCGTCATCCACCCCGTGACCTCCCCATGGACACCCCCACATGGCCTCAGGAGTTCTGGGTCCCCTCCGCCCCCACCTCTCTGCCGTCTTCAGCCTCTGTTCCCTGTGCTCTCTGCTCACCTTCAATGTCATCACCAAGTCAGTTTGATTCGGCCTCAGAACCTCTTCTCAGTGTCTGCCCCGCTCTGGGTCCCCTCTGCCCCCCTCTGGGTCCCCTCTGCCCCCCCTGCCCTGGGCCAAACCCCAGCCGCTCACTTCCGGCCCAGCCTCTGCAAATGCCTCTGAAACGCCCCCTCCATCCTCCTCAGCCAGATGTCGGAAAGCTCTCTAGTGGGGTCCTTCCCTGCCCAGGTCCCTCGGGTGGGGCTGTTACCCTGCGGGACTGGGGGGCTCAACATCCAGGCTCCACCCACAGGACCTGCGCCTGCAGCCTCCCCGCTCCCTGCAAGACTCAGCGCCTCGCTGTGCTGCTCCCCAGCCTGTCACCGCTGAGTCCCGTCTCCCCACCTTGTCCCGGCTCCCCAGCACCCCCAGGTCACTTCCACAGCACCCCCCTGGGCTTACTGTTCAGGAGACTGTTCCCCCCACCCCCAGGCCACGGTGAGTCCCACCTGCCTCCCCCTGCGCCTGCAGCTGAGTGGGCCCCGTTCCGGGGCTCATTGGGGGGCCTGGCCCAGCCCTGAGCTCTCAGCTCACAGCCCAGCCGGGGGATGCAGACATAACTGCATTATTACAGCCCTGTGCTGGGGCAGGTGACGAGGAGGGGAGGGCCCCGTGCCTCGGGCGGGGCACTGGAGAGGGGCCTCGTGGGGGAGATGGCGGGAGATGCCACTGCGGCTCTGAATTGAAGGGGAAACACGAGTTCGCTTTCAATCCGAGGGAACAGCAGCCGGGGACGAGGCAGCAGGGGGACGTGCGGAAAGTCCGCACGGGACGTGTCTTGGTCACCTCAAATCCCCGTGAACCCCCACTGGGTGCACGCAGCCCCTCAGCAGTCCCGCCGCCTCCACACAGAGGGGCTCCAGAGGCTGTGCCGTGAGGCCTCTGACCGTGAGGCACCACCAGGCCGAGCCCGTCACCGGCGCGAGCGAGTGCAGGGGAGGGGCCGGGGTACCTGGGATGCTGGCGAACATCTCACTGATCCCGATGAGCAGGTACTGAGGGGTCTGCCACCAGATGGACAGGGGCGCCGCATAGTACACGCTGTCCCCGATCTGCTGGGACACCGTCTGGTTGTGATGGACGTATTCTAAACGCTTCATCTCCAGGAGTCCTGGGTGGGAGAGAAGGGGACTACAGCCAGGCCCACTCCAGGCAGCTCGGCCCCTGGCAGAGCTTGGCACACAGTGGGCCTTCACTAAGTAGCCAGGGACTGACTGGGCAGCAGGCAGGGAAAACAAGACTGGCCTAGGGGGTGTGTGTGTGTGTGTGTCAAGATTTGGGTTCCAACTCTTCCCTTTTTTGCCTTGGCCGCTAGGAAGCTCAGAGCTAGGCTTGGCACTCACTAAGAGGAACAGCTCTTGTTAATTGAGAGCCCGTTGTGTGCGAGGAGCTTATAAGGGAAGAAAGAGAGATTTGGGGTAAGCAGCCAGCCCAGAGGCACACCGCTGATAAGACACGGGGCCTGGATTGGAGCCTCGGGGTGCGGTTTCAAGGCTGGCCCACTTTCCGGGGTATCGCGTGTCTCCTCTCCTCAGCATCCCCGTCGGCTTTCAGGTGTCTCTCCTTCCCCTTCACGGCTTGGGAGGCAGCACGTGGAGTTGGTCCCGTCCTGTCCCCGCCACCGACGAGTGTGTAACTGGGCCAATCCCCGAACCTGGCTGAGACCCAGTTCCCTGACGCGGCGGGCGGGGCTAAAGTACCCGTGTGAACGCGAAGACGAAATGGGACGCAGTGCACTCAGCACACCGCTCGCAAGGAACCTATTGTGTTCTGAATCGCTCCGGCTCCTGCGGGTGATCCAGGCAGAGTGCTGGGCGCTCTCGGACTGCATCTCCGTTAACCTGCACAGCACTCCTGTGCGGCTGCACCCCGTGGGCAGAGCCTGGCCCCGCGCCGGCTCGGCATGGATGGATGACTCTGTTTTAAAGACGGGGCTCAGAGGCTCTGAGAAACTTGGGGATCGTTAGGTGACTAACTGCAAACGGCGGAGGTTTGTGCGCCAGCACGGAAGGCTGCCTTACCTGAGCGCCTTTTGAATAAGTGGCTTCAAATTCTTTTGAAATGGAAGAAGGAAGAGAATGGATAAATACTTTAAAAAATATGTTCCCCGGTGCTACTAAGGCTGCGTGTCTTTGGAAAACCCAACGTGTGTTCAGCGCCCGTGCAGTGTGCACAGCTGTGTGAGAAAGGAAAGAAGAATCCGGCCTCGGGGAGCTGACGTCCCCCTGGGAAGACCTGCTTCCTCAGGTGTCGAACGGGGTGGGGTGGGGGAGCTGGGCTCCCGGGGAAAGCCTCCTTCTGCGCCCACCATCTGCGAGGGGACCTCTGGCCAGGCCCAGCTTCAGCATCAGCCACAGTGCGCTGGCCGCGCCCCGCCCCAGCCCAGGCCAGCCGCCCTCCCCTCCCCTGCACACGGGCCCACACACCTGCCACAAGGACGGAGGCAAAACTGAAGCACATGCCCAGCGCCATCTTCTGCAGAGCCGAGGGGAGCAGCTGGCACCGCAGCAGCCAGGGGTCCAGCAGGCGGTCCTTCACGGGCACCAGGATCAGCAGCACCACCACGTTGGCCAGGAGGAGCCAGGCCTCCGGGATCTGGGCACGAGGGAGCCGACAGAGGCAGCTGGCAGGCCGAAGGAGCTCTGGGCTGGTGCCCAAGACGGGGACCCCAGA
This sequence comes from Plecotus auritus, assembly GCF_963455305.1. NCBI lineage: Eukaryota > Metazoa > Chordata > Mammalia > Chiroptera > Vespertilionidae > Plecotus > Plecotus auritus. The sequence goes on along the minus strand of NC_137783.1, from coordinate 154,128,640 downwards.
CTGACCCATTTCCAGCCCCCCTGCCCCCCACTCTGGGAGGCACACTCCTCAGCTGTGTAACTAGGGGTGGGGTTGGATCATGGTGGCAAACAGGTGCCCTAACTTCTACCCATTGGTAGCGGCTGCCTGCAACATTCACCAGCTTGGCATAAAGAATGTCAGGGTTGATTAGTGATGTCTGCCACCTGCATCATTCACCAGCTCGGCATAAAGAATGTCAGGATTTATTAGTGATGTCTGCCACCTGCAACATTCACCAGCTCGGCATAAAGAATGTCAGGGTTGATTAGTGATGTCTGCCACCTGCAACAGTCACCAGCTCGGCATAAAGAATGTCAGGGTTGATTAGTGATGTCTGCCACCTGCAACAGTCACCAGCTCAGCATAAAGAATGTCAGGGTTGATTAGTGATGTCTGCCACCTGCAACAGTCACCAGCTCAGCATAAAGAATGTCAGGGTTGATTAGTGATGTCTGCCACCTGCAACATTCACCAGCTCAGCATAAAGAATGTCAGGGTTGATTAGTGATGTCTGCCACCTGCAACAGTCACCAGCTCAGCATAAAGAATGTCAGGATTGATTAGTGATGTCTGCCACCTGCAACATTCACCAGCTCAGCATAAAGAATGTCAGGATTGCCGAAACCGGTTTGGCTCAGTGGATAGAGCGTCGGCCTGCGGACTGAAGGGTCCCGGGTTCGATTCCGGTCAAGGGCATGTACCTTGGTTGCGGGCACATCCTCAGTGGGAGGTGTGCAGGAGGCGGCTGATCGATGTTTCTCTCTCATCGATGTTTCTGGCTCTCTATCCCTCTCCCTTCCTCTCTGTGAAATATCAATAAAATATATTAAAAATATATATATATAAAAAAAAAAAAGAATGTCAGGATTGACTAGTGATGTCTGCCACCTGCAACATTCACCAGCTCGGCATAAAGAATGTCAGGGTTGATTAGTGATGTCTGCCACCTGCATCATTCACCAGCTCAGCATAAAGAATGTCAGGGTTGATTAGTGATGTCTGCCACCTGCAACAGTCACCAGCTCAGCATAAAGAATGTCAGGGTTGATTAGTGATGTCTGCCACCTGCAACAGTCACCAGCTCAGCATAAAGAATGTCAGGGCTGACTAGTGATGTCTGCCACCTGCAACATTCACCAGCTCAGCATAAAGAATGTCAGGGTTGATTCGTGATGTCTGCCACCTGCAACATTCACCAGCTCAGCATAAAGAATGTCAGGGTTGACTAGTGATGTCTGGCACAGGCAGCCAATGGGGTAGGGTGGCTGATATGCCATTCCCCTGCCAGCTCTGAAGGCCTTTCATTTTGAGTCTGAGATGCCACGCGCTGGTTAGGAAAGTCCTGGTGAAAGGCAGGGTCCCGAGCGGGAGAGGAGGGGCTGAGGGGGGACAAACCGGGCAGCGAGCCGGCTCAGAGCAGCAGGGGGGAGTGCACTGGCCTGAACTCTTTGGAGCAGTTGGGCATCCTGGCAGGGTGGCCGGGCGGTGGCACAATCCGCCCACCTTCCAGGTGCCTTTCCCGTGCCCCGGGGCACCCTGCCGTGGGGCGAGGGGGGTGCAGAGGCCGCTTCTTTCCCTCCTCTTCTAGGGGGAACCCGGCCTGGCCTGACCCGGGCCGCGCACACCACGCCCTCACCTTGTAGCTGCTGGCCGGGGCTCCCCGCGCCACCGAGCTGTTGCTGGGGTAGTTTGGGAAAATGTTGGGGATGTGGAGGTGAAGACCTTGGAGGACATATGTGGATTGCATCTGCAAGAGAGACGGAGGTGGAGCGGGGCACAGCTGGCCGCCTCACGCCAGCCGGACGCTCGGGCTCCTGGCTCCCTGGCAGGCAAGGCAGCTGGCACAGGGCGCCGGGCAGGGTCCCACCCGCCTCGGGGGGCAGTGCCCTCCCGCCCGCCTTGTTCCTCAGAAGCAGGCGTGGCCCGTGTCATTGCTCCCGTGTGGGCGGCTCTATCGCAGAGCGGGCGCGGCGGGGGGTCGGCTGTCTCCAGGGAGGCACGGGGCAGGCGTGGCTGAGTGCCGCGGACATGGGAAGCAGTGACACGGCTGTCCCCCGGGGGGGCTCAGCGAGTCTCCAGGCTGACCCGCTGGAGTGGCTCTGCACCTGGAGACAGCGCAGACACTGCCCCTTTAGATGCTATAAAATGGAGGGGCCCTGGTGCGCCCCTCAGGAGGGCCTGAGCCGGGGGCGGGCGCTGGCTGCGGGCAGCAGCTATTTATCCACCGGTGTGGAAGGATGTCAATATCCTGACCAGCGGCACGACTGAGAATCAGCCATGGACACACACACACTTGCTCACACGCACACACACACGTGCTCACACACGTCCTCACGCACACACCTGCTCACCTTCGCCGTGGGGCGAGGCGGGAGGCAGAGGCCAGTGTCCTCTGAGCAGCTGATTCCGCGAGACACTCGCCCCGCAGCCCCTCTGAGTGGTCTGGGGTGGGACTTGGGGGTCTGTCTTTTTGAAAAGCTCTGGGGGGACACCGAGGCCCAGCCGGGAGGGGAACCACGGCTAAAGCACTCGGTGCACCGAGCTTGCCCCTCGCTCGCCGTGGGGTCTGGGCCTCGGGCGCCAAGTCCGGGAAAGCTGACGGCGAGCCCCAGCCTCTGTCCACGCTCCGAGGCGCGAGGCCCAGAGACGCGTCCGGAGCGCCCCGTGTCCCCCCCGGGGGAGGGGGCTGACTAGGACCCACGCCGGCTGCTCACTGCAACCCCTCCCCAGTCGGTTCCGCTGCCCTCGGCTTCTCCGGTGCCAGAGGCAACCGGCCAGGGGCCTGGGCAGCCGGTGCCCCGAGCGGAGGGCGGTGCTCACCTGGAAGTACACCATCCAGTAGGGCACCAGGGTCACCATGACGGGCAGGAGCCTCACCAGCCCCCGGAAGTTGGCGATGTCCTGCTGGGGGGAGGCGCCGGGCTGGGGCGGCCGCTGGTCAGGCAGCAGCTGGGCACCTTCAGGGTCTCTGTGGGCAGCGGATAAGGTGGGGGTGTCATCCCTGCCCCATGGCCCCGGCTTCCCCTCCTAACTTAACCCTGCTCCCCCGTGACCACAGCCCCCCTCCGACGCCCCCCCGGCTCCGCTCCGCCGTTAGCGCCATCAGCAGCCCCCGCGTCCTCACTGCCACTGCCCTGGGGAAGGTGACCAGTCGCCATGGCCACCCTCTCCGTGTGTTTTTGTCCCCAGCGCTGCCACCACCCGATGGCCACTCCCCTCTCCTTTGCAGCGAAGGCGGCTGGTGAGGCCCCCCCCGCCCCCCCCAAGCTGGCCCCCGGGTCCTGAGAAGGTGGCGAGCGGGCGTGGGGGAGGTTTTGACTCAGTTTGCCACGGGAGCCTCGGACAGAGGCGTCTCAGATCTGAGGGGCCCAAACCCCCCACCCGCGCTCTCCAAGTCCCCCCCCCACCGTGACAGACAGTGCTCTCCCTGCGTGGCAAGGAGGTGGAGTGGGGGGAACATTCCCAAGACTCAGGACAGACCGGCCACGTGCAGCCTCGACGGTTCGCCCTTCGTCACGAGAGGTCTCTGGCCCCGTCTTGCCCAAGAGCCTGCCTCGCTGAGATCCTAACAGAGGCGGCCGCGTGGCGTGGCCATTTCCCGGTGACCAGCGTCAGCTTCCCCGCTCCTCGCGGGCGATGCCCCCCGGGCGGCCTGGGCCGCCCTTTCCCGCCCTCCTCCCGCCACCCAGACCCCTGGGCGCGAGCAGCTGCAGCCACAGGGCGAGGCCGCGTGGGGGAGCCTCCTCCCGAGTCCCCGCAGGACCGCACCCCTGGCGACATCACAGGAAGCAGAACTGCCTGGCTGAGGCCGGCACCCGCGGAGCTGGGAGGGAAGGGGCGGGGTTGCTTACCAGGGGTGGGCAAACTTTTTGACTCCAGGGCCACCATGGGTTCTTAAACTGGACCGGAGGGCCGGAACAAAAGCATGGGTGGAGTGTTTGTGTGAACTAATATAAGTTCAAAGTAAAGGAGCGGAGGGGAGAGCAAGAGAACTCTCCGCTCTTTTGGCTCCGCGGGCCGGATAGAACAGCCGAACGGGCCGGATCCGGCCCGCGGGCCGTAGTTTGCCCACGGCTGGCTTAGCCGCTAAGTTCCAGGCGGTCTGGCAGGCAGTGATGGGTCCTTCAATCAGACCCAACGGCGGTGCACGAGGTGGTGGGGGGGAGGGGCAGGCTGTGCACCGTTTCCTTCTAGACCTGCTGACCGGAGCTGGGGCCCCCAAGGCCTGGGACAGCTTTGCTCGCGTCCGTAGCGGCTAACGTAGGCAGGAGAGGCAGGAGGGGGCCGCGGGGCCAGCGCAAGGGCAAGACATGGGCGGAGCCTGTGTGGCCGATTTCTTAGACGGAACAGCAGGGATGGAATTACAGGCATCAGACCCAACAGCCTTCCCGGGACCTCATCCCGCCACCATCACCGCCTCTGTTGCCATTGCCGCCGCCACGCAGGGCGTCTCTTCACCGTGGCTGCTAACACCATCACCCCAGCTTCATCACCACCATCACCGTCAAGAGCCAGGCGTCCTCAAACTACGGCCCGCGGGCCACATGCGGCCCGCCGAGGACATGGATCCGGCCCGCCGGGTGCCGCTGCCTGTCCTGCTTAGCAGCCAACGCGTCCCGGGCCCGCAGTGCGCATAGGAGTTTGTTCATAGTTTTTTTTTTAAACTATAGTCCGGCCCTCCCACGGTCTGAGGGACTGTGAACTGGCCCCCTGTTTAAAAAGTCTGAGGACCCCTGGCAAGACCGTGATGCCCTCGCACTTTCTCCGGTCAGCCCACCGCCCATCCCCCCAGCACCGCCGCCCTGGCCTCCATCGCCGCCCTCAGTCCCAGAGGCAGCCCCGGCCCCTGGAGATCAGTCACCCTAAAGGGCTGCCGGAACGTGGTGCAACCGGGCCAGGACGCGCCAGGAGCCGGCGCTTCTCCAGGCTCGATCGATGGCCCCCTCCGCCAGAGCCCCCCTTACCTGGCAGAGTGTCGGCGCCACAGCCGGGGACAGCAGTTGTGGAGAGCAAGTTTGAGCATGGAGGACACTTGGCTGCCCGTGGGGGGCTTGGTGATGAAGACGGGGGTGGCAAAGAGGAAGACGAAGAAGGCCAGGGCCACGCAGCCCACGGGAATGCTGTAGCCCACCAGGAAGCTGATGTTCTGCTGGACGAAGGCCACCACCAGCAGCGACAGCACCGCACCCACGTTGATGCTCCAGTAAAACCAGTTGAAGAAGCGGCGGTTGGCATGGCGGCCACGTTCCATCACCTGCCAGGCAGGGGGGGTGAGAGAGTGAGGGCCCACGGGGGCCAGGGGCTCCCTGCCGTGGCGTGCTCTCTGGGCCCGCACCCCCTCTCCCTCGGACGCACTTCCTGAGTCTGTGGGTGGGCAGCCGGCACTTTCCTCATCCCCGGGGCAGCGGGTAGATGCTCAGTCCACATGTGGTGGCTGCGCGAACAAACCCTTTTGTTGGGAGTCCCCGGCTGGCGGTCATGTGGGCACAGCTGTTTCTCATGCCCACGGCACACGTGGCTTTCTTACTGTCGCCAAGCAGTGCACAGATGCCCCTCTGCCACCCGTTCCTCTCTGGGCCATTCATCCCTTTGTCTCTGACTGAGCACCCTACACTCGCACCAACTTTATTCTCAGAAGAAAAGCCAACGAAGACCTCAGGTCTGACGCCCACGTGCTTAAACGTGATGCACGCATGTTACCGCGGGAGCGGGCAGGGGTCTCACCGAGCGTTTCCCTAGCCGCTGGGAGTTGCAGAGTTTTCCACGGTGGCCCATCCCTCCATCCTGCCTCGCCCCCCTCTGATCTGTGCCCAGCCAGACGCCCCCGGCTGGCCTCCTCAGGGAGAGCAGACACAGCCCCCAGGGTGGGAGGGAGTCGAAATTCAGGCCCCCAGCCAGGGTGGAGGGCTGCAACTCTCCACCCAGGATTCGAATCCATCGCAACAGTCATGCCCCAGGCCCTTCCGGTCTGCGGGGGGAAGGGGGGTCCGCCCCACTGGCGCCCCCGCCCGCCCAGACCCTGGTCCCAGATGCTCGCTCAGCAGGTCTGGGCATGGCCTGGGCACCTGCATTTCTAAAAAGCAATGAGGACTGGAGGTCACCCCTCTCGATAAACGGTTCTGTTCGCTGTTAACCCCTCACCCGCTCAGGCCCCCCACCTCCGACGCCATCACTCTCCTGTCAAGCTCTGCTTTCTGCAGTCGCCCTGGGGGAAGGTGCGCATTTTCTTTCTTTTCCAAATGTGAACTGATAGGCCACCCACAGAGATGCACTGAAAACGGTACTCCCGCCCGAGCTGGTCTGGCCAGGGGATCGCGTGCTGGCCTGCGGACTGAAGGGTCCTGGGGTTGATTCCGGTCAAGGGCACGTGCCCGGGTTGCAGGCTCGATCTCCGGGGGTGCTGGAGGCAGCCTGTCGACGATTCTCTCTCATCATGGATGTATTTCTCTCTCTCTCCCTCCCTCTCCGTTCCTCTCTGAAATCAATAAAAATATATTAAAAAATAAAACGACATGTACTCCCTTGGAGATTCTGAGCGATGGAGGGGCGGCGTGCCCCTCGCGGGGAATCCGTGCTGAGGACTTTCAAGCAGAAAACCGAGTAAGTCCCGTACGAGCAGCCGTCTCCACGGCTTCACGAGGCCGGTGAACACGGCGATGGCAGCTCGAAGGGGAAGAGCAGGCGGCCGATCCGGGCTGTGGATGAACCGTCGGGAACGGTGGATGGCCCTTGGTGTGCTGAACACGCGGGCCCCAGGCAGCGCTGCCTGCCGGATGGCGCTGCGCCCTCCCACCGCCCACCCCGTCTGACTGCCCCCCTGGATTTGCAACAGCCTTCCCCGCTGCGCCCACTCCAGTCCCTCCCAGCCACGGACCGGGGCCACTGCAAAGAACGCAAGTGCGAGGGTGTCCATCCTGCCTCACGTCACGTCAGTCTTCCCGAACTGTCCTGGGGTTCAGGCCCAGACCCCTAAAGCAGCCTTCCAGGGTGGCCTGGTGCCCCCCAAAGTCCCTGCCCAGAACATGGGAGAGGGCACAGGGGCTGCTGTCCCTCCTGATGCCACTGAAGGCTCTGCCCAGTAGCCTGGCCTCTGGGGACAGTTCCACCCCCAGGAGGGAGGAAGAGGGAGGGGGGAGGGAGAGGGGTAAAGGGGGAAAGGAGGAGGGAGAAGGGGGAGGGGGAGGGGGAAGAGAGGGAGACAGAATGGCTGAGGCCCTCTGGAGGCTGATGAGGGCGCGCGCACAGGTTAGCCACACCTGGGGGTGTCGTGGGACGCCAATGAGAGAATTAAGGGAAGATGAGTTCCTGTCGGCAGATAGGGGGGGCTCCCGGCCGGAAGGAAGGCCGACAGCGGCTCAGAAATGACCAGGGCTGCTCTGGGGGCACCGAGTCCCCATCGTCAGAGGAGCACCCCCTTGGCCAGGACCCTGGGAACCGTTGGTGCTGGGTGGTGGGTGCCAGCTGGATGCCAGGGTCCCCTAAACAAGGCCCCTCTCATGATGGTGGACACGCCGCTGAAGGCCTGTGAGGAACAGGGACAAGGCGGAAAAGTGCCACCAGTGCAGTGACGGGATTACACGGCCCGTAACCATCCGGCCGGGTTGTCCCCTTGGCTGAGGCCGAGTCTCTCCGCCCGGCGGCAGTCAGACTCTGCTCGCCTCCTGCGTCTGCTTTTGCTCACGAACGCCGCGCCGCGCGTGGCTGTTTCACTCACGTTCCACGTGATTTAAAATGATTGCCTGATACCCCACTGAGCAGAGCGCTTAAAACACGGCCACGTGGAAGGCACCTCGCACCCAGTGAGCAAGTCGCTGCTGGATGTCTCCCACGCGCCCCGCTCTGTCCCACGGGGCCAGGGAAAGGCTCAGAGGCGGGGACACCTGCCCGAGTGGGCCTGGCGAGTGAGTGGCAGCGCTGGGATCGGACAAGCCGGCCTGGCTCCACCTCCGGCAGAGCTGGCGGGAGGGCCCTGACCCCCAGACCCTGTGATCCAGGAAGGTGGGGCTCACGTGAGGCCTGGGGTCCACCACCCTGCCCCGCTCCTCCGCCTGCTCTCTATGTGACCTTGTTCGGGGCGGTTAATGTCCTGAGACCTCACTGTCCGCATCTGTGAAATGGGCCCAACAATGCCACCTGCCTCCTGGCTAGTCAAGAGCTAGATGAGCTGAAACACTGAGAGAGGCACCGAGAGAAAGACGGACAGCTGCCGTTTAATGACTATGGTCGGGGTGCGGTTGTTAGAGTGAGCAACACCCCCCCCCCCCAGTTCTTTCAAACAAGGAAACTGGGCCCAGATTGGGGAAGTGGTTTGTTTGCTGGAGGTCACCCTGGGAGCCAGGCCTCCCGACCCCTGGGTCTCTGCCCTCCCACTGCCCCGGCCCCCCGAGGGGGCGGCCCTGCGGCCACTCACCTGGTCGGCCCCGAAGGAGGTGAGGTTGCTCCTGACGGAGCTGGCGGCCAGGGCGAGCAGCAGCAGGCCCATGTAGAGGGTGGGCGCGCAGTAGGGGGCGGGCGCGGGGCGCGGGCAGCCGGGCGCGGGGCAGGCGGGGGTGATGGGCGCCTGGGGCACCTCCCCGCAGAAGGAGCGGCGGCCGTCGGGCACGGCGGTGGCGAGCAGCAGGCCGCAGGCCGCCAGGTAGAGCAGCAGGCTGAGGGCGATGGCGCGGAAGCGGCCCAGGTACACGTCGGCCAGCCAGCCGCCCACGGGCGCCAGCAGGTAGGAGGCACCCAGGAAGACGAGCGCCCCGCGGGACGCCTGCTCGCCGGGCCACTGGAAGCTGGCGCTCAGGTAGAGCACGAGGTTGCCCGCCACCCCGAAGAAGGCGGCGCGCTCCAGCGCCTGCACCAGCAGCACCGCGCCCGCCGCCGCCCGCCGCCGCCCCCCAGGTCTCCGCGGCCCGCCCCCCAGCAGCGCCCGGCGCTCCCCGCGCCCGCGAGGCTCCCCCGGGGCGCCCGGCACGGGCATCCCGCTGCCCCCGCCCCGCCCCCGCGCCCCCGCTCCTTTCCTTCCCCCACTGGCCCCCTCCGTTCTCACCCCTTGCTGCCCACTCCCCCCACCTTGACCCCCTCCGCCTCCCCGCCCCTCTCCCTGTCCTCTCTCCCCGGCCTCCTCCGCTGCGCCCAGGTTTCCCCTCCGCTCTCCTCCCCCCTTCCCACCCCAACTCTTCCTTCTCGCTCCCCTTCCTCCGGCCCTCCCCACCTCCCCTTCCTTCTCCTTAGTGGGTCTCCCCGTTTGGCCGCCCTTCTTAACGGTGCCCCCTCCCCTGGGACTGACACCTGGCCCCCCTCTGGGGAGGGCCTTCCCCCAGGGGCCCCCTCTGCTGTCCGCTGGCTGCCTCGACCTCCCCGCCGGCCTCTGCGCCTGAGAACCGGTCCCCTCGCTCCTTCCCCTTCCCGCCCGCCCGCTGGCCGGCTGCGTCACGCGGTGCTGCGGGGTTTAGGAGAAGTGAGAGCCTGGGTCCGGGTCCCAGCCGCCAGCTTTCTAAAAATTTCCCTTGTCCCCGCCTGCCCCGCCCCGCCCCCCCAGCTTGGAGGAACGGGACCATTTTCACTTTCATTTCCCGCCCCACTGGGCGCATCCTCTCCCAGCCGCGTCCCCGCTACATGAGGGACCCGAGAGGCCTGTGCCTTGGGTCCCACCCGCCCACTTTGCGAACCGGGAGACTACGGCCGGTGAGGGGGGAGAGGGCGGGAGGGAGGCAGGCGGAGGGTTTCGGGGAACTGAACTAGGGGGACCCTTGCCCGCCCCGCAGGGACAGGGAGGCTCTCAAAATGCAGCTCAGATTGTGCAAGTGCCCCGGCCAGGAAGGAAGTCGACGTCCCCAGGACGCGTGTGGCGCCATCGGTACCCACAAACGGGTTGAGATTGAGAGGGACCGGACCTCAGAGGAAATCAGAACCAGGCCTCAGCACTCCCCTGCTCAGAGCCTGCAGTGCCCCTGGGGTAAGAGCCAGCCCCCGCCCCCGCAACCCCCCCCCTGTCAAAGCCCCGGAGACTGACCCCTGCCCTCCTCCGGCCTCCCCGCAGCCCCGACCCCCACCGGAGACTGACCCCTGCCCTCCTCCAGCCTCCCCGCAGCCCTGTCCCCCCACCGGAGACTGACCCCTGCCCTTCTCCGGCCTCCCGCAGCCCCGACCCCCACCGGAGACTGACCCCTGCCCTCCTCCGGCCTCCCGCAGCCCCGTCCCCCCACCGGAGACTGACCCCTGCCCTCCTCCGGCCTCCCCGCAGCCCCGTCCCCCCACCGGAGACTGACCCCTGCCCTCCTCCGGCCTCCCCGCAGCCCCGTCCCCCACGTCCAGCCACACGGCCCTTCTCTCCGCCCCTCCCCCAGGGGCTGAGCTCCTTCCTGTCTCAGGGCCTTTGCATGGCCGCTGCTGCTCTTTATTCAGGGTTCAGCTGAAGTGCCTGGTCTTCAGAGACCTCCCCGTCACCCATTCTAAGTAGCGTAGCACCCGGGATTCTCGCACCTTCTCTGCCGCGTTGTCCTGATTTCCTGTCCTCAGGGCACACAGTGGTCCTCCAACGGCGCCTTACTTCCTCCCAGTAGAACAGACAGACGTTCTATGGGGTCTTGTCCAACGTTTCTCTTTAAGACTTTATTGTTTTTTTAAAAAATATATTTTATTGATTTTTTTTACAGAGAGGAAGGGAGAGGGATAGAGAGGTAGAAACATTGATCAGCTGCCTCCTGCACACCTCCCACTGGGGATGTGCCCGCAACCCAGGTACATGCCCTTGACCGGAATCGAACCTGGGACCCCCCAGTCCGCAGGCCGACACTCTATCCACTGAGCCACACCGGTTTCGGCATGACTTTATTTATTTATTTTTTTACAGCAGTTTTAGATTTACACCAAAACGGAGAGGAGGATACCAAGATTTCCCATGCACCCCTGCGCCCACACGCGCACGGCCTCCCCCTTCTCAGCGTCACTCACCCGCTGGTACAGTTTCTTCTCCCGTCATCACCCGAGACCTCACGCCTGATGCGGTGCGTGGTTCGGGCTTGGCCAGAGGTACGGTGACACGTGTCCGTTATAACGTCATACGGGTACCTCCACCGCCCTAGTGACCCTCTGCTCTGCTGGTCTCCCCCGGCCCCCATTCCCGCCCCCCCATCCCGTCCCCGCCGCAGCCCCTGACCTGTCCACTCTCTCTCTGGTTTTGCCTTTTCTGGGGCGTCACGCAGCGTAGTCCCACCAGAGGCGGCCTTTCCACTTAGGCCTGTGCACCCAGTGTCCTCCCTGTCTTTCCCTGGCCCGGTAGCTCATTTCTTTTCTTTCTTTCTTTCTTTCTTTTTTTTTTTTTTTAACATATTTTTATTCATTTCAGAGAGGAAGGGAGAGGGAGGGAGAGAGAGAAACATCCACGATGAGAGAGAATCATGGATCGGCTGCCTCCTGCACGCCCCTCACTGGGGATGGAGCCCACACCTAGGCAGGTGCCCTTGAGCGGAATCGAACCCGGGACCCTTCAGTCTGCGGGCCGACGCTCTATCCACTGAGCCACACCGGCCAGGGCTGCTAAATGTTTAGAAGGGGTAAGAAGCCACGCGGTGACAGATGGGACAGGCCCCTGCAGGGTCAGGCATCATGCAGGTGACGCGAGAAGGCAGAGCCGTCCCGCGCCTCTGGGTCAGCCACCGCAGGCAGGCACCAGGGCTCCGGAGGAGGCGGGCAGGCGGGGCCCCCGCCTCGCCCCGCTGGTCCAGCTCAGCCGACTCGGCCTCTCTGTGGAGGAAGCGCAGGGTCGCCAGGGTGTGGTGACAAAGCGCGCATCACGTCGGACACAGCTCTGTCCTCTCTTGGCAAGGGCGCCGGGGAGGGGGGTGTAGGCCACCTGCCACCCCGGGGACCCGAGCCTGGCCAATGAGAGCGCTCAGCTGCTGCGGGACGGAGAGCCCCGGATGACAGCGTGGCAGCAGAGGAAAGCACCTAAGGCAGGGGAGCAGGGTGTCCGCCTTTCCGTCCAGCCTCTGGCCCCGAGCTGTGTGGGGCCCGCACCAGGCGCGGTGGCTCGGGAGAGGCCTGGGGACCCGCTTAGCGGGGGAGACCCGAGGGGCGGCGCGCCTCCCGCGGAGAGGACAGCATTCTGAAGGGAGGCGTGGCTGTCACCCAGGCATGACGTTAACACTGGTGGCCAGTGTGCGGGCCGGAGAGCGGGAGGGGGGGCCCTGACCACAGCCCACAGACTCGGGGTCTGCCCAGACTACATTTGGCCACATGGCGTGCGGTGTGTGCTCTTGTTTTCGTACTGTGTTTGGATTAAAAGACATATCTGTACGGTAGGTCCTCGGGTTCCGTCGGAGGTCCGTTCCTACGGCGCGGCGTAACGCGATTTTCCCGTCAGTCGGACCCCACCTACCTAAGCACCTACGTCACACACATGGAGCAGACACAGCAGCAATGAAGTGACACAGTAAACGAAACTTGAAAGGAAGAGAACCATTCCTGACCTTTACTGGTGGTAAATAAATAATAAAAGACATAAAGCACATATGTACAGACGTCGAAACGACGGGACTTTTTTTTTTTTAATAAATAAATGGGAGATGGAGACGTAATCATGAAATGACGTACGTCGAGGCCGACGTAACCCGAGGACTGCCTGTATATATATTTACTGATCTCAGAGAGGAAGGGAGAGGGGGAGAGAGCTAGAAACATCCATGATGAGAGAGAATCACGGATCGGCTGCCTCCTGCACGCCCCCCACTGGGGATCAAGCCCACAACCCGGGCCTGTGCCCTGACAGGGAATTGAACCGTGACCTCCCGGTTCATAGGTCAACGCTCAACCACTGAGCCACGCCATCCAGGCTCTTTTTTAATTTAAAAAATGGTTTAGCCCTAACCGGTTTGGCTCAGTGGATAGAGCGTCGGCCTGCGGACTGAAGGGTCCCGGGTTCGATTCCGGTCAAGGGCATGTACCTTGGTTGCGGGCACATCCCCAGTGGGGGGTGTGCAGGAGGCGGCTGATCGATGTTTCTCTCTCATCGATGTTTCTAACTCTCTTTCCCTCTCCCTTCCTCTCTGTAAAATATCAATAAAATATATTTTTAAAAAAATGGTTTAAACTTAGTGATCTCCTTGTACGTTCAGAAACGGTCACGTAAAAATCTAGATTTCTGGCTGCTCTTGAACTTGGGGGTGCGGGGAGCTTGCAACTCTGGGCCGCCAGGTGCTGTTTCTTACACATCCCGCCACATTGCCCGGCCATGCTGTCACCGTCGGCGTCGGACATGCACAGCCTCATGGCAATTCCACCAGGGGGTGGCCCCCGCGGTGCGGCCGAGCTTGTGTCCTAGGCCCACCAAGGCCCGCCACACACCATTGGGGTTTCTCTTATACCTGCCCCCCACCCTCCCCCGCACCTGTTGAGGATCCTGGCCTGGGAACAGGTGGAAACCACAGCGTGGAGCCACCTGGATGAAAGCGTCATGGCCCTGGCGTGAGGAGGACAGAGCCCTGGCCGCTCCGGGCGGCTGCGCAGGTCCACCCACGGCTTTCTGTGCGGGGCGAGGGCTTGCTCCCAGCATGCCCTGGTGCAGGGGTGGGCAAACTTTTTGATTCGAGGGCCACAATGGGTTCTTAAACTGGACCGGAGGGCCGGAACGAAAGCATGGATGGAGTGTTTGTGTGAACTAATATAATTCAAAGTAAAGGAGTGGAGGGGAGAGCAAGAGAACCGGATAGAACAGCCGGATCCGGCCCGCGGGCCGTAGTTTGCCCACGGCTGCCCTGGTGCCTAGCAGGTGCACCGGACATTACACTGACTAGTAGCGGGTGGCCATGAAGCCCTCCCATTCCTGGGGAGGCGCGCAGCGGCCCCAGAACGCCCTCGCTCGGCCGTGCTGCTGCAGGACCAGCCTGCGAACTGCTGTTGGATTCCCTCCCATGACCACCGGGAGAGCCAGTGCCTTTATTTATCTGTTTATTTTAAATTTATTTTTATTGATCAGAGAGGAAGGGAGAGGAGAGAGAGAGAGAAACATCAATGATGAGAGAGAATCATGGATCGGCGGCCTCTTGCACGCCCCACACTGGGAATTAAGCCCACAACTTGGGCATGTGCCCCGACCAGGAGTCGAACTGTGACCTCCTGGTTCCTAGGTCGATGCTCAACCACTGAGTTGGGTGAGCCAGATGCCTGAGAAGAGAGCAGACAGGTGGGGGAGGCCAGGGACAGGGTCTCCCGAGGCTCCGGCGGGCGGGCAGCCGCCGACCCGCGTGGAACTCTGTTACAGCGAACACAGAAGAGAAAGGCCACGAGGGATGTGGTGTCACTCTTGAACGCTGTCGTCCGAGACTCGGATTCCCGCCGGAGAACTTGAGAAAGAGCCCGCTGGTGTGGCCTTGGCTGGCCCTGTTTGCAGGGCGCACGGAGCTGGAAGCGTTCGTAAAAACTCTGCCCGGGGGCTCCAGGCCAGAGGACCCCACGGCAGGCAGCTCCGCGCGGGCCGAGGGGACAGACCCGAAGGCCGGGCCCTCTGCGCGGGGCCTCCAGACCCACCTGGAAGGGACCAGCAGGACGTGGCTTAGCAGCAGCGGGACCGAAAGAGCCGGGGGGTTTCATCAGCGGTGCGTTCAGGATGAGTCACCTCGTTGGGGGCCGCCCCGGGCCACAGCGTAACCGTAGTTGCCAAGGCGATGAGATGACGGTGACTGGGTTCCTCTCCCTGATTTTCCAGGTTCCTCTAATGTGGCTCCGAGGCTCCGATGACCGCACGAAGGTCAAGTTCGGTGACGGTATCGCGGCTGGACTCCGGGCCCCCGGGGAGTGTTGGGTTCAGCGGGGACGACGCTTAAAGGCTCCACGGGGAGTGGCCAGGACGGGGAAAGGCCTTGGACGCCTACCCATGGGAGGAAGAGACAAGTGACAGCGTGTCCCGGCTGTCAGAGCTCCCCAAAGCTGCCCCCGGAGGAGGGTCTGCGTCTCGGGCGGCGCGTCGGGGAAGAGCAGGGTACCCAAGATGCCGGGGTCAGCGCTGAGCGCCACGGCCCTTCCCTCGGGACCGCCCGTGCTCACCTGCGGTCCATGACCTTCTCCGGGATCGCGGAGGTCAAGGCCTTCTCCTAACGACACAGAAGGAAGAGGTAACCTGCCTGGCACCAAAGCCACGGTGGTGAGCCTGGGTGCCTGAGCCTGAGGGCCGCGCTGGCACGAGACAGCCGGGAGCCATCCGCCCGTCGCCGCCGCGCACCCAGGCGAGAACAGGAAAGCCAACGGCCAGTTACTTATTAACGTGGGGAGTCGCAGTCCTTGCGTGCCTGCTCCTGAATATTCCACGGGACAAGACGAGAGCCCCCACGCGGCGCTGGTGCGTTTGGGTAGTGAGCGGAACGCGCTGCGGTCTGACCTTTGTTCCTCCGTTCGCGTTTCTCCACGGAGCACCCTCGGGCCTTTCCTTGGCCTCCCGGGCAGGCAGGCTGATGAACGCGGCTGCTTGAGGCGCTCCCATCGGGTCCCCATGGGGCTCTCAGCACAGCGCCTGCTCCGCGAACCCTGTGCCCTCCGCCGGGAGGGCCCTGCCTGCGCCCGGCGCCCACCTCCACCTGCCCAAACCCGCCCGTCCTGCTGCTGGTCCCGCCTCTCCTGCCATTTCTGTTCCTCTCCCGCCTTCTCCTGGCGTTAGAGCGGGCTCTCCCCCTGCCGCATCCCGTTTTACGGATCTGCTGGTTTAATAGATTCCCTGCTTTTAACAAAGCCCAACGTTAGCCACTGTTTGTGCTCCTGCCAAATGAGAGACCCTCTGTACGCACCACTCCTCACCAGTTGGTTTGTTATGGTTTCCTGGTTCTTTAAAAAAAAAAAAAAATATATATATATATATATATTATTGTATTGATTTTACAGAGAGGAAGGGAGAAGGATAGAGAGTTAGAAACATCCATCAGCTGCCTCCTGCACACCTCCCACTGGGGATGTGCCCGCAACCAAGGTACATGCCCTCGACCGGAATCGAACCTGGGACCTTTCAGTCCGCAGGCCGACGCTTTATCCGCTGAGCCAAACCAGTTAGGGCGCCTCTGTGACTCTTAACCTCTGCGTCATAGCTCCCATCCCGTGTGTCTCTGCTGCTGCATTCTGGGTAAGTTCTCCAGGTCTGTCACCCTGCTCACTAGCTCTCTCTTCGGCTGTGTTCATCGGCTGTTTAACCCATCTTTATGTTGCTAGTGTTGAAGATTATATTTTTCATGGATAGAAGGACTACTTTCTCTTTCTTTCTTTCAAATCTTCCTGGTCATTTAAAATAGTCCCAGTCCTTGTCTATACCTTGGACGACTAACTTTTACTTCTTCAAGCCTCTGAAGCATCCTTACTTTATATTCCAGCTTCCGTAATTCCATCGAAAGGTTTCGAAGGTCAGAGCCCATTATTTAAAATGGCTTGTTGTGATGGTTAATGGTACGTGTCCACTTGGCTGGGTCACCAGGTGCCCCGACGTCTGGTTCAGTGGTATTTCTGGGTGCCTCTGTGAGGGTGTTTCTGGGGGAGATACACATTTGCGTCAATAGGCTGCATTAAAGTAGATGCCCTCCCCTAAGCGGGTGGTCCTCGTCCGCTCCCACGAGGTCTGGGTTTCATCCTGTTTGTCACTTTGCTCGGGACTCTGGACTTCGTCCCGTCAAACGGAAGCTCCCGCCCACCTGGGTCAGCAAGAGCCTCGGGGCACGCTCAGCTTCTGCCCTCGATGACCCCTCGGATCTGTGCTCTCCTGCGGTCGGTGGTCTCTGACAATGACCCGCAACGTCCCCCCACTCAGCGATGTGTTTCCACATGTGCTTTTACATGTCTGCCCAGCTTTTCTGTTTGTGTTCGGTTTCGGAACGCTTCGGCCTAGGCTGCCTGCCACGTTACCAGAAACAGACGTCGAGCCCTCCGTCCTGGCCCCTTCGAACGCGTGTCTCTCCGTGTTCCCCGCGCCCTGGCCTGCATTGGCTCCCTGCGCTGTGCCTGCATGCTCCCCGAGGGCAGGCCGCGGCCCCCCCACCTTCCACAGAGCCCCTGCCAGAGCTCCTCCCACCACCGCCCTCCAAGTGTCCCTGAATGAAATGCAATCTGGAGGCTGGAGGCACCCATCCTCCACCTGTGCTTCCACGACCGCCCACCAGGGGGCGGCCTCAGCCGGTGCCGGAGCCTTTCTACCCGCAGGCCGGAGGGTCCAGGTGGGAGGAGCCTGGCCTCCTGTGGCTCCAAGATCTGCAACATCACGTGCTCTCTTCGTGGGTCCCCGCGGAGAAGCCTCCAGAATCCGCCACCACAAGCCATTGAAGTGAGAACCCCACAGAACAGTCGATGGCAGACACTGGCGGGGACATGAAGACGCGGAGACAGGGGAGGGCCCGGGGGCCTGAGATGGGGGCGGACAGGGCCGGCCGGGCCGGAACCCGGAACCCAGCTCCTCACCCCTTCATGGGCTCTGCTTGGAGAGCCCCCTGGGGGGCCTGTTCCTCCGCTCCCTCAGGCACGTTACTCAGCCCCATGGGGGGCGCGATGGGAACCAGCACACGTGCCCGTGCCTCCTCCCCGTGTCTGTTGCGGCCCAACTGGACAGCCTCGTGTTCCTGCAGCCCCCCCCCCCCCCCGCTCCCCCCCTCTACCCCGCTCCCGCCGGCCGAGGCCTCCGCCATCCCTACCTGTTGGAATCCGGCTCAGCCTCCGGGCCCAGCTCCTCAGGGGAATGACGCCAAGCTGGGGGCCCAGAGTGTGGGGGGCACCGGCCTCGCCTGTGCCAGCCCAGGGGGTGCTGCAGCGCAACGGGTGGGGCCAAACCGTCTCTCAGGCCTTCCCGGTTTACGGCTCTGCCAGGACACCAGAGGCTCTCCCTCCCCAAGTGCCGGCCACACGTCCCTCCCTCTCCCTGTCTCCCCAGCCATCACTGCCCCCAGGGACAAGGCCACTCGCGGGAGAGCCAGGCTCCACGGAATGGGACAGGCAGTGGGCCCCTCGTTCACCTTTCCAACACGGACCAATGGCACACCTACTATGTGTCAGGTCTGCAGAAACGAGGCGTGCCGTGCCCACTTTCCATTTCCTTTGTGTGTGTGCGTGTGCGTGCATGTGTGTGCGTGCACATGTGTGCATGTGTGTGCGTGTGCGCACGCGTGCGTGTGTGTCCCTGTGACTCCTGGGTGCACCCAGGCGCAGAGGGCTCAGCGCGGAGGCAGCGGGCCTCCCTCCCAGCCCCTGCAGCCCCGGCCGGCTTCCTGGAGAACAAACCACAAGCAGAGGCAGGGCTGGGGCTCACAGGCTGGGCCGCCTGCGTGCGAGGCGCCTGCTCGTGGAGAGGAAGGGACCGGCGGCGGCGCAGCACAGGCCGAGCGGCTGAGGGCACCCCGCGGCCGGCCGCCTCCTGGCCCTGGGCTGCCGGAGAGATGGCCCCGGGCCCGTGGCTCCTCCTCGCGGTGGCTGGATTGCTGACGGCAGGCCTCTCAGGTAGCCCCCTCCCGCCGCCCGCCGCCCGCCTGGACGACGCGGCTCTGGCCTCTTGGCCCCTTCCCAACGGTGCCCTCCACTCGCCTTTCTGGGGCCGGGTCGCCCCAAGGCTGTGCTCCGGCACCAGGGAGGCCCCCGTTGTGCCCACCGTCTCGGGGCCTGGAGAGGGGACGGGACCCCCCGGAGGGGCTGGGCTGTGCCTGGACGGAGCCTAGAGGCCGCTGAGGCCGAGGTCAGGAACTGGGGTGCTCTTGCCAGCGGGCTCCCAGGCTCTGGGGGGGAGACGCCTCCCCCCGCAGGCTCAGCAACCCCCACCCCTAGTCCTGCCGACGCTCAGGAAGGAGCCATTTGCCTTCAGAGAGGACCGACCACAGGCGAGGGTGGGCCCCCCCGGGCAGGTTCTGGCAGCGGGGAGGGGAAGGCGCCCGGGAGGGGAGGGCAGCCGGTCGCTGGGGGCTCGGGCACAGCTGTGGGGGGCAGTTTAGGACACAAGTGAACAGGAAAGTTCTTGGTGGCACCTCCCTTTCCTCCCGAGCTCGCCCGGTGCCAGGGCCCTCATGATCGGGCCGGGCATCGGGTTTGGGCGCTGGGCTGTGGTCACTGGAGGCTATTGGGGGTTTTCGAGGGTGAACGCAGAATTCTGGGCCGAGGGCGTCTGGGTCCACCTGCAGCGGGGCGCCAGGGGCTTCCAGTTCGGTGCGAGGGAGGCCCAGGAAGGCCCCGCGGGAGGGCATCCGAGGCAGCTGGAGGCCTGGGCGCTGTCGGGGTGGGGGAGCTCTCCCCTCCGCCTCCCCGAGCTCCTGACCTCACCGGGGGTCCGGGAAAGCCGTTCAGCTCGGGGAGCGGGCACGTGAGTGCCTTCAGCGGTGCGGGTCAGCCTGGCCCTCCCGCAGGACCGGGAGCACCTGGGGCTCAGCCGCCTCCCGCCCTGAGCCGAGGCAGACGGTCAGAGTGGCCCCCTTCCTCCCCGCCTGCGTCCTCCCCGCTCTCGGTTGGGTCTGAAGGTCCGTGGTTCGGTGCTCGGGCCGGAGGACCCGACCTTGACCGGTGCCTGGCGGGCAGCAGGAACCCCGGCCTGGGCAGGGCTCAGGCAGTGAGCGAGGGGCCTCGCTGGAGCCACGTTCCCTCCACTCCGTCCCAGTCTCACCCTCCACGCGGGGACGGGGCTCATGCGTGTTTTTAGACCCGCGTTTGTGTTCGCTGGCCTCACCGGGGCCTACGCTTAGCGCTGAAAGGAAGCGATGTCACGGTTGCGAATGGAAAACGGACATCGCGCGCCGTGAGTAAGAGGTGAGGCCGGCAGAGGAGCCGGCGGTGGTGAAACCAAGTTCTCGCCACGAACCGAACCGTGGAAAGGACGGGAAATCGGGAGCCCGAAGCCGCCCGCCCCGGCGTCTGCTTCAGGGGAGCTGAGGGCAGGCGTCCTCAAACGACGGCCCGCGGGCCACAGGCGGCCCGCCGAGGACATGGATCCGGCCCGCCGGGGGCCGCTGCCTGTCCTGCTTAGCAGCCGATGTGTCCCGGGCCCGCAGTGTGCATAGGAATTTGTTCATAGTTTGTTTTTTAAACTATAGTCCGGCCCTCCCACGGTCTGAGGGACAGGGAACTGGCCCCCTGTTTAAGAAGTTTGAGGACCCCTGGCTGAGGGCAATGACAGAGGCGTCTGGCCCCAAACTGTTAGCTTTTCCCGACTTTGTGTTGTGGGGGGACTGAGCCCCTTTAAGCAGGAAACCGTTGGCTCGCTGCTCACTGACTCCTCCGTGGGCCCAGGGGTGTCTGCCCGCTGCGGGGACACCTGGGGGCAGGAAGGGCCTCCCGGGCAGAGAGACCTGTGGGCCTCGCCCCCAGGAGGAGGGTGGCTCAGAGGAGCCCCTGGTGCGGCCAGAGCGAGCCGACGTGGGGGAGACGTGACCGGCTGCCTGGGTGGCTCTCCCTCCGCCTGGCCCAGCAGGCTGGGGCCCCCGCGATGGAGCCAGGCCTGCCTGGGCAGCCGGGGCGGGGAGAGGAGGTCAGGACTTGCAGGGGGAAAGGAAAGGACGGAAACGAACGGAGAAAAGCGAGGAAAGGGAGCGGGAGCCGTGTGCGGCCCGGTGGGCTCACCAGGCTACGCCCGGGGCGGCAGGCAGGCCGGGGCCTGGCCCTCGGGGCCCTGGCAGACCTGGCCGTGGCCGTGGGTGCCCAGCAGGACTCCTCGGTCCTGCTCCCCTTCGCAGGCCCCGCTCTCGGCTCCCTCGGGCCTCGCACGGCTGTGTCTCTGCCCAGATGGCCCGGGCTCCGGGCCGGCCTCCGGCAGGCCTGGGTTTGTGCTGTTGAGTGAGTGACCAGGGCGGAGCCTGGGGCCTAGAGAGCCCCTTGCCAGTCCTCGGCTGGTGCTCCCTGGAGGCCGGGGCCCACCTCCCCTCCTGCGCCGTGCCTCCGTTTCCTTTTCGTGTGCCTCTGTTTTCTGATCAGCCACCGGGGGAGGAGGCAGAGGGAAGGAGCTAGAAGCCCACGACTGGGAGGACAGGGCGGGGTCGGGCGGCCGGACGTATTGCCCTGTCCGGGCCTCTGGTTCACCGTGGGCTCCTTCTCCTCTCTGGATCTCGGGGTTCCTGCGGCAGAATGGGGTGCTTTGGTTAGACAATCTCTGAGGGCTCGGTCAGATCTGACCTCTGCGTACGACGCGGTAACAGAGCCAGGCCGGGGCCCCGGGTCCTCTGGACTGTGGTTGCTGAGGACCCCCAGGGCTGCCGGTGCGCGTGGCCAGGGCGATCCGTGGTTTCTTTAAAAAGCCATTGTGGTTTCTTAGCAAAAAAAAATAAAATAAATTTATTTTCCTTAGCTTAGAAGTTCACCAGACAAATCTTATTGAGTTATCCGCCCGGCAATTTTCAGCAGCGATGCTCCAGGGCCCTGTACTGTGTCCGTTACGATGCCAGTAAATCAGGTCTGGGCCCCGCGAGGTCTGTGCGTGCGCCCCGCAGCCCCGAGGACAATGTCGGTGCACAGTATTAGAACATTTACGAGAACCTCATATTCAGGGGTCCTCAAACTTCTTAAACAGGGGGCCAGTTCACTGTCCCTCAGACCGTGGGAGGGCCGGACTATAGTTTAAAAAAAACACTGTGAACAAATTCCTGTGCGTTGAGCACGCGGAGGTCGGAGCCGAGACGCGGCGGCCCGGGGACTGCACGGAAGGCTTTGGTTCAGAACCATGTAAAGCCTGGTCCGTCACTGCCGTGTGAATTACAGGCGGAAACGGTAGTATCTGGCTCTGTGGGTCCAGCAGATCTTACCCCGTTGTCTTACCTGTCCCTTGGTAAAACGGGGCTCCCGGGGAACGGAAAGTGACGCACGTAACGGGGCAGAAGGAGGTTTAGAGCTGTCCCCGCAGAAAATAACACAATAATTCGTAAATAATAATACGGGAACGAACACTGTGGGTCTCGGACTCACAGCTGTAACCCGCTTCTCCCCACCCTGGCTGTGCTCAGAGGGACCAGCACGGCCTGGGACATGCGCAGCTGCGTCTGCAGATGGGACACATTGGATTTTCTTACAAATGCTCCCAACGCCACTAAGAAACCAAGCCTTCCCCAGGGCGCCCGAGGGTGCTTTCGATCTAGTGAGCTAACACAGACACCCCGTGCAGGGGTCCTCAAATACGGCCCGCCGAGGACATGTATCCGGCCCGCCAGGGGCCGCTGCCTGTCCTGCTTAGCAGCCGACGCGTCCCGGGCCCGCAGTGCGCATAGGAATTTGTTCATAGTTTTTTTTTTTTTTTTTTTTAAATATATTTTATTGATATTTTACAGAGAGGAAGGGAGAGGGATAGAGAGCTAGAAACATCGATGAGAGAGAAACATCGATCAGCTGCCTCCTGCACACTCCCCACTGGGGATGTGCCCGCAACCAAGGTACATGCCCTTGACCGGAATCGAACCCGGGACCCTTCAGTCCGCAGGCCGACGCTCTATCCACTGAGCCAAACCGGTTTCGGCCATAGTATTTTTTTTTAAACTATAGTCCGGCCCTCCAACCGTCTGAGGGACAGGGAACTGGCCCCCTGTTTAAAAAGTTTGAGGACCCCTGAATATGAGGTTCTCGTAAATGTCTAATACTGTGCGCCGACATTGTCAAACTCTCTTAAAAGTTCCAGTTACATTTCAGCTAACATCCATGAGCTGATCGCCCCCGGGAGAAACACCCAGCCGGTGGGCGCCACACGGAAACCCCGGCACTAGGCCACGTGGGTTCCCCAGCCCAGTTCTGGGGGGCCAGGCCGCATGGGTGTTCCAGCCCAGTTCTGGGGGGCCAGGCCGCATGGGTTTCCCAGCCCAGTTCTGGGGGGCCAGGCCGCGTGGGTGTTCCAGCCCAGTTCTGGGGGGCCAGGCCGCATGGGTTCCCCAGCCCAGTTCTGGGGGGCCAGGCCGCGTGGGTGTTCCAGCCCAGCTCTGGGGGGCCAGGCCGCATGGGTTTCCCAGCCCAGTTCTGGGGGGCCAGGCCTCACGGGTTCCCCAGCCCAGTTCTGGGGGGCCAGGCCTCACGGGTTCCCCGGCCCAGCTCTGGGGGGCCAGGCCGCGTGGGTGTTCCAGCCCAGTTCTGGGGGGCCAGGCCGCATGGGTTACCCAGCCCAGTTCTGGGGGGCCAGGCCGCATGGGTTACCCAGCCCAGTTCTGGGGGGCCAGGCCACGTGGGTTCCCCAGCCCAGTTCTGGGGGGCCAGGCCGCATGGGTTACCCAGCCCAGTTCTGGGGGGCCAGGCCGCATGGGTTCCCCAGCCCAGTTCTGGGGGGCCAGGCCGCGTGGGTGTTCCAGCCCAGTTCTGGGGGGCCAGGCCGCGTGGGTGTTCCAGCCCAGTTCTGGGGGGCCAGGCCGCGTGGGTGTTCCAGCCCAGTTCTGGGGGGCCAGGCTGCCTGGGTTTCCCAGCCCAGTTCTGGGGGGCCAGGCCTCATGGGTTTCCCAGCCCAGTTCTGGGGGGCCAGGCCTCATGGGTTTCCCAGCCCAGTTCTGGGGGGCCAGGCCTCACGGGTTCCCCAGCCCAGTTCTGGGGGGCCAGGCCGCGTGGGTTCCTGGCCCAGATCTGGGGGGCCAGGCTGCATGGGTTACCCAGCCCAGTTCTGAGGGGCCAGGCCGAGTGGGTGTTCCAGCCCAGTTCTGGGAGGCCAGGCCTCAAGGGTTCCCCAGCCCAGTTCTGGGGGGCCAGGCCGCGTGGGTGTTCCAGCCCAGATCTGGGGGGCCAGGCCTCAAGGGTTCCCCAGCCCAGTTCTGGGGGGCCAGGCCGCGTGGGTGTTCCAGCCCAGTTCTGGGGGGCCAGGCCGTATGGGTTCCCCAGCCCAGTTCTGGGGGGCCAGGTGGTGTGTGTTCCCCGGCCCAGCTCTGGGGCCAGGAACTGTTGCTTAGCCTCGCTGGGCGTGTTCGCGGCAGGGAAGCATCCGGCTCGCCGCGGGAAAGGCAGCTTGGAGGACGCGCCCGAGGATGCCGAGCCCGCAGTGCTCCAAGCGTCAGCTCACGCGCGCCACGCGGCAGGACAAGGGCCCGCCTGGGGCGCAGGCCTGGTGGTTACAGAACGCTCTGCACGTTGAGCTCGTTTGCCCACATGACAACCCATTGTACAGATGAGGAGACTGAGGGTTGGCGAGGCCGAGAGACCTGCCCAAGGCCTGCAGCTGGTACGCGGCAGGACCTGAGCTCAGGTCTCCTGACTGGCAGCACGGCGCTCTCACCGCGTGTCCACGGTGGGCCTCAGTTTCCCCAGCTGTGAGTCGGGTGGATGGCCAACTCCAGGGCCCAGGCTGGGATGGGGCTCCATGAGACGTGGGCTGTGAGGTCCCTGGGGAAGCACAGGGCGCCTCGGGGTGCTAGAGAGCCTCGTGGTCACCACTGCTGCTGGGCGGGGGCCGGGGCAGGAGCTCCTGGGGACAGCAGAGGGAGAAGCGAGGGAGCCCCGCTCCCACCCACACGTCGTAGACCCGACTGCCTTCTGCCCGCAGACGGCCCCGGGAGGCCTCCAGGAATCCGGCCTGGGCAGCGGGGCAGGGCCCATGGGAGAGGAGGAAGCTGTGAGGTGCTGGCCTGGGGTCCCCTCATGCGAAGGGATCCCTTTGAGCTCCTCCCCTTGCAAGGGAGGCGGCCCTGGGCCTCCGCCGTGTGCTGGAGGGTGGGGGCACAGTAGCAGGTCCAGCCTATAAGCGTCCAGGCCACGCAGCCACTGCATCGTGATCCGACCGGGCTGGGCGGTGCCGGCGGACGCCCGCGAGTCTGGGCAGCGCTGGTGGCCAGGGGCCCGTGGGGACACAGGCCGAGAGAGAGGAGGAACCTCGGAGCTTCTCCAGGGGTCTTGGGGTTCCCATCTGAGCACCCCACTTCCAATTCGGGAGCCACCTACTGAGCCCTGGGCCAGGGCCTGGCGCCGCCCTGTCCGCGTTACAGAAGCGCGGGCGGCCGGCTGCTGACGAAGCGGGACCAGAGGCTTCTGGCCACCGAGCCGCCCCGCCAGCCGCCTCTTTCTAAGTGGGGTTCGCTTCGGTATAATGTAATTTCTCACCTCTAGCCAGGGTGCCTGGGAGCAGGCTGGGGGGCCCGAGGCAGGGAAGCAAGCCCAGGAGGGGCAGATGGACCCCACTCTGCCTGGCGAGGCGTCGCCTCCCCCACTTCCTTCACTAAAGTGAAGTCAGCACCCCCCTGAATGAACCCCGCTCCTTGGCGACGTGGGCTGCTCTCTCCAGATAGAACGCTAGAAACTCCGTGAGGACGTGTGAGCGGGGAGACCCCCCGGGTCTGATGTGTAAGCCTCCTGTTCCTCAGAGGAGGACACTGAGGTGCAGGGAGGGGCGTGCCCAAGGTCACCAGCAGGTGACAGGCGGGTCTGCCAGAGGGTGTGACGGGGCCGGGGCCAGCCAGGCGGTCCTCCGCTCCCCATCGATGGGAGATGCAGGGGAGGCTCGGCCCCACGTGGCCTCCCTCTCAGCAGCTTCCCCAGCCCTCCCATCCTCTGCCTTCTTTTCTTTAACTTGAAAAAATATATATATATTTTATTGATTTCAGAGAGGAAGGGAGAGGGAGGAAGAGATAGAAACATCAATAGTGAGAGAGAATCACTGACCGGCTGCCTCTTGCACACCCCCTCCTGGGGGTCGAACCCACAACCCAGGCATGTGCCCTTGGCCGGAATCCAACTCGGGACCCTTCAGCCTGCAGGCCGGCGCTCTACCCACTGAGCAACACCGGCCAGGGCTCTTTAACTTTTTATTTCAGCACCGTTTCTCACGCACTGAGAAACTGTAAGTCCCGTGTGTGTTTCACTCAGTTGCCCAGCTGTGAGCATCTTACCACCATCACGGCGTCATTGTCTCTATTTTTCTGAACCGTTAGCGAGTAGGTTCTAGTAGGTTCCTTTCTCCTAACTACGCCAACGTGTCTTAAAACGACCTCACATAGCACAGCACCCTGAGCAAAAGCAGGCGATTCGCACGGATGGAATCTATCAGACCACCCACGGGCCTTTCCCGGATTTTGCCCATTGTTCCGACAACGCCCTCGAGGGCAAAAGAAAATCCCGTCGGGTGTGCCGCGTGCCGTCCCGTGTCTCTTCACGTTCCTGTGCTCTGGGCCGCCGCTCAGACTGCCTTTCTCTCCCGTCCGCGTCGCTCCTTCCGAAGGGAACAGGCCGGTGACTCGGCAAAACGTCCCTCATCCGGGCGTGTCCGCTGACGCCTCGCGATCAGACTGAAGCCGTGCCTCCTGGCAGGAACGTCTACAAGTGGCCCCGGCCTTCGCCTCCCACACGGGACCTGGGTTTCTCTCTGAATTAGTGCTTCCCGAGCAGCTCTTCTTTGGGATCGCAAGTAAATGCCCGTGGCCTCTCACTCTGGCCATTTATTTGTTTATTTAGAGTTTTATTGATTTCAGAGAGGAAGAGAGAGAGAGACACATCCATGCTGAGAGAGAATCACTGATCGGCTGCCTCCTGCACGCCCCACACTGGGGATCGAGCCCACAACCCGGACATGTGCCCTGACCGGGAATCAAACCACGACCTCCTGGTTCCTAGGTCGATGCTCAGCCACGGGCCGCTGTGTCCCCCGTGCATCATATGTAGAGGCACGTGGGACCCGCTGGGAAACGTACTTAAAAAGAAAAGGCCAGTCCGGCCGGCGTGGCTCAGGGGCTGAGCATCGACCTAGGAACCAGGAGGTCATGGTTTGATTCCCGGTCTGGGCACATGTCCGGGTTGTGGGCTTGATCCCCAGTGTGGGGTGTGCAGGAGGCGTCCGATCAGTGATTCTCTCTCATCCTGGATGTCTCTCTCTCTCTCTCTCTCTCTTCCTCTCTGACATCAATAAAACTATAAATAAACAAATAAATGGCCAGAGTGAGAGGCCACGGGCATTTACTTGCGATCCCAAAGAAGAGCTACTCAGGAAGCACTTATTCAGAGAGAAACCCAGATCCCGTGTGGGAGGCGAAGGCCGGGGGCCACTTGTAGAAGGAAGGGGTTCCGGGGTGCAGATCAGCGAACTCAGCCATCCTGATGCTGAAGCGTGCTTTTCACCCCCAGGCCGGCGGCCCCCACATCCGCCCTCCTGCGATCTCTACAAACGCTTGTCCGGGGAGACAGGGTGCTGGGCCCAGTCCGAGGCTCTCTGCCCAGTCCTGACACGACAAGGGTTTGAGGGGAGACACCCGCGAGGGGGTCCCTGTGGGAGGAGTGCTGGCCCCGCTGTGCAGTTGTTTTTTTTTTTTTTTAATATATTTTATTGATTTTTTACAGAGAGGAAGGCAGAGGGATAGAGAGTTAGAAACATCGATGAGAGAGAAACATCCATCAGCTGCCTCCTGCACACCTCCCACTGGGGATGTGCCCACAACCAAGGTACATGCCCTTGACCGGAATCGAACCCGGGACCCTTCATTCCGCAGGCCGACGCTCTATCCACTGAGCCACACCGGTTTTCGGCTGTGCAGTTGTTTTTAACAAGCGCTCCCGTCGCTGGTCGTCCCGCTGGGATCGCTTGGCCGAGGGCCTGGCAGCTCGGCACGGTTACTCTGCTCTCCTTTAAATTAGCGTGTAACGTGGGGACAGGCTCCTGGGGAACGTGAGGCCTCTCCAGCCTTCCCCGCCGGCTGTCGCCCAGGTGAGTGCGGCCGGAGGCAGCTAGGACCGCGTGCTGTAACTCCATCGCTCCTCCCACCGTCCAGTTGCTGGCTTTCCTGGCGGCTCAGTGGGAGGGAGCCAGTCGGCTCAGTGCCTCGACGGCGGTGGCAGACGGGGCGCGGGCGTGTGCTCCCTGCGGGATGAGCCTCGGACGGGCAGCCGGCATCTCGCCCCCCTCAGATTCTGGAACTCGGCCGGACTCCTCTCTGCGGCCAGGGCCCTGCTCCCTCCCTCTTTAGACTTTTCGCCTTCGCTTGCCGAGCTCCTGTGTTGTGTTGGGCACTGGTTTCGGGCACTGAGGACACGGGACCAGGCCCCGGACGTCAATGAGCGTATATCCCGATGGGCAACAGGCAAGCACATCAGGGAAGTCGTAGCATTTCCGAGGAACGTGGGCAACCAGGAAAACACGGCCAAGCAAGGGGGACGGGGCGTGCCTGGGGTGGGACACAGAGAGGCCCCTGAGGCGTGTGAGATCAGGTGGGTGAGATTAGCTGGGAGGAACCGGCCATTCAGGGCCGCGGGGACAGCAGGTGCAAAGGCCCTGGGGCAGGGGTGAGGCTGGCCCCTGGAGGAGATTACAGAGCGAGGGGCGGGGACGGAGAGGTTGGCAGGAGTCAGGGAGCACAGGTCACGTCGGGGCTTGGCACTGACGCAGGGGAAACGGGAAATCCTTGATGTGTAAAAGAATGTGATCTGATTTGCCTTCGCGTGGATCCTATTATTTAGCGAATATTTTTTTTTACCAAATCTCCATTTTTTTAAAAAATATATTTTATTGATTTTTTACAGAGAGGAAGGAAGAGGGATAGATAGTCAGAAACATCGATGAGAGAGAAACATCGATCAGCTGCCTCTTGCACACCTCCTACTGGGAATGTGCCCGCAACCAAGTTACATGCCCTTGACCGGAATCAAACCTGGGACCTTTCAGTCCGCAGGCTGACGCTCTATCCACTGAGCCAAACCAGTTTTGGCCCAAATCTCCATTTTTAACATACGTTTATTTAAACCTCGAAACCTTCCATCACTATCCCAGACCTCAAGCCAGCGTGACTCCAGCTACGAGAATAGATTCCCAGAGACAAGGAAGACCCTGAGGTCCGCATCACCAGCCAGCCCGCCCGCCACGCCCGAGCCGGCGCCCCTGTGAACGGGGTTAGGGGTCCAAGGCTGAGCGGCACCCCCAAGGCCCCGCGGGCTCGAGGACCGAAGAGCTAGGGAAGGAACAACCTGCTTATTTGCGATTCAGCGCCCGTTAGCCTGGGACCCTAAAGGGACCGCCGACCGCCCGCTGGGGAGAGGCGTCGGCGGAGCCGTGGGGGTGGTCGAGCACAGTCTGGCCGGCAGCCTAACGTCAGAGGCCGCCAGAGGGGAGGCCCCCGCCCCCCGCAGTCAGACCCCCACTGGTCCACTCACCCACGTACCCTGAGGCCCCGAAACGGGCAGGGACTTACCCAGGGTCATAGCGAGAGCTGGTCTCGGCTCTGTCATCCCTCAGGGTTACTCCCACCCGCTTCCCGCTGAAAGTGAGACGTGACATACACGTTAGTCATCCTGTTGTGAGGACGGTGCGAGGACCACGTTGGAAGAAGCCCGCCCCAGAGCCCTCACAGCACGCGGCCTCTCGTCTAGAAGGAGGGGGTGGGCATGACGTTCTGGAGGCCAGCTCGCAGCACAGAGTCCTCGGTAAATGCACGCACCCGTCGGGTTTGAATTGGGCGGCGCAGGGCCCTCTGAGCCTGGGGCGTGCCATCTGACCGCCTGGCAGCCGCAAAGAAGGCCTAGTTCGGGCCGGAACCCGAGCGAGCCTCGGGCCAGCACCACAGGAGCCTGTTTCCATGGCAACTGCCGTCCACATCTCGTCTCCTGGACCACAGGGCTCAGTGCAGAGCCAGGGAAGGGAGCTGCCGGTTGGGAGTGGGGGCAGCTCTGCCGAGGCGCCCCGGAGAGACGGGGAGGGGGCGGGCATGGCCCCGCGGGCGCCGAGGACGGACGGTTTATGCCTCGGGTGGGAGGAAGATGCAGGTGACCCTTGAGCAACAGGGGTTGGCACTGCGTGGGTCCACTCACGCGTGGATTTCAAAAAGCAAAGCCCACACGTCTATCTCCTCTTCCTCACGATTTCCTCGGCGCCAGCGTCTAGTCTGCAGCTGGCTCTGTGGTGAGAGCCCAGCAGGGGATACACACAGCCTGCAACGCACGTGCTCACGGGCGGTGCGTGTCAGCAGTAAGCAGGAGGCTGTCGGAAGTTGAGTTGTGGGGGAGCCCAAAGTTCTACGCAGACTTTCGATCGCGTGGGGAAGGGGGGGGGGTTGGCACCTCTGACCCCCGCGTGGCTCCAGAGTCCGCTGGGTGGTCAGTGGCCAGCGGCCTCCCTGTCACTCAGGCCTGGGAGCAGGGAGCAGGAGCGGCAGCTGCTGTGGCCCGTGAGCCGAGCGCTTCACAGACTGTCCACGCGCCCCCAGAGCACGCCGTGGCCGTGCCCGCCCAGGGTCGGCGCAAACCGCAGTCCGGCGGGCTCGGCTCGCCCGGCCACACGGCAGAGGCGGCTTTGGTCACTCCCCTTCCCCGCGTCTCCATTCTCAGCCACGAAGGAGGACTTTCCCGGGGCGCGGCCGTGGGCCTCTGACTCCCGGACCCTCCCGATGACACTCATCCCCGCTTCCTGCTCCGGTCCCCCACGCGGTGCCGGTTCAGCGAACGCTCATGGACCGGGTGCGGGCGGCGACAGGCTCACTTCTCAGCTTTGGGGATGTGGTCGCTCGCACGGCCTCACGTGTCTGAGCACCAGAGATGGGGGCCGTTCCAGAAGTCACCGGGCCGCCTGCTCCCTCTCCGTGCCGTGTCCGTGGCCCCCCTGGGGCCGGGGGTGGAGAGGAGGGGATCGGACCCGGGCGCGCGGGGTGTGACGTGGTGACAAAGGGCAGCGGGACAGGCTGACTCCTCTGACCCGGGGGACTGGCGCCCTCTGGGGCGGGGACCCCTGAAGCCTTGGCCACCCCCTGTCTGTTGGCTCGGGCTGCGGACGGGAACGGAACTGGGGACCCTTCAGTCCGAGGGCCGACACTCTATCCACTGGGCCACACCAGCCAGGGCTCAGGGGATTTTTTTTGAGAGCAGCGCTCACCATCGTCCGGCGCCTGCATGGGGGCGGGTGGGAGGCGGCGTCTGCTTCTGCTCCGGCCGCACAGACGTCGAGAACAGAGAGCCAGGCTCTCTTCCCGGTGCGGGGACGGGTGTGCGTGTGCGTGTGTTTGTGTGTGTGCATGCGTGTTTGTGTGCGCGCGTGTGCATGCGTGTGCATGCATGTGTGCGTGTGTGCGCGTGTGTGCGTGCGTGTGTGTGTGTGTGCGCCTGCGACAGGAAGTGAACCTTTGCGTGCGTCTACTGTTAACAATCTGCCTTGGCACCGACGGGCCTCGGAGCTGGCAGCTCCTGCTCTCGCTCAGCCAGTCCAGCCACGAACACGGAGCTGGGCGCCTGGGCTCACAGGGCTGACAGCCTCGGGCCTGGCCTGCGGGGCGTCCTGGTCCAGCAGGGACCCGTGTGCCTTTACGCAGGACCAAGTGGCTCCCGGAGCCAGAGAGAGGGAGACAGACCGCCAGAGCCCCCACAGACACACACAGACACACACACCATGGTGCACACAGGATCACAGCCACACACACACACCCCAGACTACACACATACACGCACACACATCCCACACTACACACACACACACACACGCGTGCGCACACACCCCATACTACACACACACACACACACACACACCCCATACTACACACACACACACACACACCCCATACTACACACACACACACACGCACGCACGCATGCACACACACACACACATGCACGTGCGCACTGCAGCCAGCACCCCCAGCCCCCCACCTCAGCGGCACACGTGGGAATATTGAAACCCGCCCTGGAGCCCTGGGACTGTTGCCATGGGAACCTGGATGCCAAAACCCTAACTGGAGGGCGTCCGGATTCCTGTTCTGAATACTCATTCGTGGTGGAGTTTGTGCTCCGAAGGAGCCATTTCTCCTCCAGGGGTCAGGCTGGGCAGCCAAGCGGGAGTCGGCGAGGCCGGGCCCTAAAGGCCTGATTGTTTCCTGTCTGAGTGATGGAGTGGCCCAGGTGGGTGCTGGGGGGAGAGCTGTGTCTGCAGGGTGCGCGCGCGCGCGTGTGTGTGTGTGTAGTATAGGGTGTGTGTGTGTGTGTGCGTGCGTGTGTGTGTGTGTGTGTAGTATAGGGTGTGTGTGTGTGTGCGTGTGTGTGTGTGTGTGTGTGTGTAGTATAGGGTGTGTGTGTGTGTGTGCGTGCGTGTGTGTGTGTGTGTGTGTGTAGTATAGGGTGTGTGTGTGTGTGCGTGCGTGTGTGTGTGTGTAGTATAGGGTGTGTGTGTGTGTGCGTGTGTGTGTGTGTGTGTGTGTAGTATAGGGTGTGTGTGTGTGTGCGTGCGTGTGTGTGTGTGTAGTATAGGGTGTGTGTGTGTGTGCGTGCGTGTGTGTGTAGTATAGGGTGTGTGTGTGTGTGCGTGCGCGTGTGTGTAGTATAGGGTGTGTGTGTGTGTGCGTGCGTGTGTGTGTGTGTGTGTGTAGTATAGGGTGTGTGTGTGTGTGCGTGCGCGCGTGTGTGTGTGTGTGTGTGTAGTATAGGGTGTGTGTGTGTGTGCGTGCGTGTGTGTGTGTGTGTAGTATAGGGTGTGTGTGTGTGTGTGTGCGTGTGTGTAGTATAGGGTGTGTGTGTGTGTGCGTGCGTGTGTGTGTGTGTAGTATAGGGTGTGTGTGTGTGTGCGTGCGTGTGTGTGTGTGTGTGTAGTATAGGGTGTGTGTGTGTGCGTGCGTGTGTGTGTGTAGTATAGGGTGTGTGTGTGTGCGTGCGCGTGTGTGTAGTATAGGGTGTGTGTGTGTGTGCGTGCGTGTGTGTGTGTGTGTGTGTAGTATAGGGTGTGTGTGTGTGCGTGCGCGCGTGTGTGTGTGTGTGTGTGTAGTATAGGGTGTGTGTGTGTGCGTGCGTGTGTGTGTGTGTGTGTAGTATAGGGTGTGTGTGTGTGTGTGTGCGTGTGTGTAGTATAGGGTGTGTGTGTGCGTGCGTGCGTGTGTGTGTGTGTGTGTGTAGTATAGGGTGTGTGTGTGTGTGCATGCGTGTGTGTGTGTGTGTGTGTGTAGTATAGGGTGTGTGTGTGTGTGCGTGCGTGTGTGTGTGTGTAGTATAGGGTGTG